>NW_027281989.1:0-20000 GCF_046629955.1 Centroberyx affinis
TGTGTGTTCAAATGTCTGTGTGTGTGTGAGAGAGAGAGGGAGAGAGAGAGAGAGAGAGAGAGAGAGAGCAAGTGAGGACAGAGACATTGTCAGACTTCTCCATTGCACCAGACTGTGGAAGCTGGCGGGGGTGGGGTGGGGGGGAAGATACGATACAGGAAGAGTAGGACAAGAGTAGACTTGACTTCTATTTAAAAATGCTACGTGTATCTATTTTCAGACAAAGAAAATAAATATCATTACCTGAGATCCATCACTACCTCTGCAGTAAAGAAATCCTCCAGTAAATACTACAACAGTCCCTGCAGCTTATTGTTTACAGGTTCTGTAAACAGAACTGAGGTTCTGTAAACAGAACTGAATAAGCATAATGCATTCATTCTGTCCTTCTAGTGGCTGTGAAGGGAACATCATCCAGGGAAATGTGGCACTTCGATCAGGACTACATCTACACTGAATGTCCAAGGGGACATTAGGGACACTTACTCTTTTCCTGAAGGACACTGATGCGGTGAACCCAGGTAAAAGCCATTATCCCTTATTGATTTTCTTTGTTAAATCTATGCCAATCACAAAGGGGGAGATGTAGATAAAGAGAAGCCCTAATGTGCCTAATATTTTCTGCATTCAGTGTATCATACATCATTTTGTCAACCAGGGACATTGGTTAGCCACTATCCTGTGAAAAGTACCATCATTTGTTTAATTTGTCTTGTGCTTTCCATCATCTTGGAAGAATATGTATCGCTTTTTACAATTACTAGAAGAACATGTCATTGGGCTACATGCAAATTCCTGTCAATACTATTTTTAGATCATCAGTGATCAAATAAACATATATTTTGTATTTTCACTGACCTGTCTTTCAGCATAAATGCCTCTCTCCATTGTCTACAGACTATAACATGGTGAGAATAGATAACTTTGTAATGCTACCAGGTATAAAGACAGCTTGCAAGTGACCTAAGTTTACCGCAGAAGAAGCTGGTATCAATACTGTAGAAAGAGAAGAGTTGACAAGTATAATTGGAGACTAGCTGTGTGAGTCTTCAGGCAGGAGACAAGAGAGTTAATGTCTCCATCGAGTCGTCTGACTCCCTGTCGCCTGTAACGCATCACCAATAGCTCTGATCAACCAGATCAATCGCTCTGGCTCCCTGCCGGATAGAGGGAGACTGGAGGGGGAAAGATCAAACGGCGGATGGGAAGGAAGACAGAGGGAAGAACGGAAGTGAAGGCTGACGATGGAGCGAGGCTGCAGGGGGTAATGGGGGGCCGGGGAGGGGAGAGGAAATTAATGGAGACGGAAGGAATGAGGGAAGGAAAGATGAAAGGCGGGATAGATGGGGGATGGCAGGAGGAAAGGACACATCAGGGTGAGTGGAGGAACACGAATGGAGGAAAAGTCAAATGAAGTGGATGAAAGGATGGAAGGAAGGAATGGAGGAAGCGCAGAGCGAATATGGAGGGATAGAGGCAAGGATGGGTGAACAGCAGGAAGGAAGGACGGAAGGATATAAGGACTGATGAAAGGATGTAGGGTAGGAGGTGAGGGAGCAAGGATGGAGATAAGCAAGGGATGATTGGATGTCAGACCACGGATAAAAAGCTGAAGGTCAGAGTTAAGCTCAGAGATCAGAAAGAGAGAACATGTCCACTTCTCCATCTGGTACTCTGGTGCTGTCTCCCTCTATGACTTGTCTGTGCCGATCTTTCTCTCTCTCTCTCTCTCTCCCTCTCTCTCTCTCTCTCTCTCCCTCTCTCTGCCGGTGGAGTTTTCTATCTGGCACTCTCACACTCTTTGTCACAATCTCTCTGTCACACTCTTCCTCTCTTATTATGTTGCCAACTCTCTCTCTCTCTCTCTCTCTCTCTCTCTCTCTCTCTCTCTCTCTCTCTCTCTCTCGCTCTCTCTCTCACTCCCTCTCTCTTACACATACCTTCTGTATCTGACAGTAATCAGACATCCAATTATAGCAGATATCTTTCTCTCTGTGCATGTTTGTCAATGTTTTAGTATATGCACATGTATATATCAGTATTTGTGTTTTTTTGCTTTTTATTTGTGTGTGTGTGTGTGTGTGTGTGTGTGTGTGTGTGTGTGTGTCTACATGTGAGAGCCCTCTTCATCCCCACATAAGACTTGGGCTGGAGGACAGCGGGACATCCAGGCCTGGGAGAAACCTGGGGCCTGGGGCCTGGGGCCTGGATGTCCCGCTGTCCTCCAGCCCAAGTCTTATGTGGGGATGAAGAGGGCTCTCACATGTAGACACACACACACACACACACACACACACACAAATAAAAAGCAAAAAAACACAAATACTGATATATACATGTGCATATACTAAAACACTGACAAACATGCACAGAGAGAAAGATGCACAAAAATACACACACAAACACACACACGCACTTGCACACATAAACGCAAAGGCTACACCCTCAAACAAACACATACAGGGTCACACACTTACACACACACACACACACACACAGACACACAGTGAAGGATGAATGTGGATCTTAGCAGGGATATGCTGTTCTATCTCCCCTATCTGTAGCTGTGGCTTCAAACTCCCCACAGTGAAACGGATGGATGAAGAACCAGAAATGTCATTTCAACCGTTGACCTTTACTGTTAACCTTTCTGACAGCCAAACACATCATCTCTGTTTTTGGAAAAAACACTCGACCCGTCTCAGATGTTTCCTTTTTTCAGCCCCAAGTCTGCAGAAATCTATGCAAAACCGAATCTTTGAAAGCACATTGTAAAGGTTGGTTGTATCTTAAAGTTCTATTCTAATCTATTGTATTGCATTCTGTTCTAGTCTTTTCCATTCTATTCTATTCTATTCTATTTCTCCTTTCCACCCTTTTCAGTGTTATTCTGCTTTGACAGGACTGTGAATATTAGAAACATGATAAATGGTTTCTTCCTCACATTAGGCGACATAAAGTCTGTTATTGGAAAAGAGGAAAGTAACATTTCCAAACCACACAGCTGCTGGAAATTGCACTCTTTACGTAACATGTTTATATGGTAGCTAATGGAGCATGTTTTGTACATCTGTTAAATACTTATGCAGGCATAATTTACATATATTTAGCAATGATTCCAACAATTTCTACAAACACACACGCACACACACACACACACACACACACACACACACACCAGACAATAACAACTTTTATCAACATCACATCAACAGGAAACAGCAAGCCAGTCAAGTCATTCAGCCAGGACATAACAACATGAAAATTGTGCGCAAACAAGTTAATGGAGCTAGCTAACTTAAATGGCAGTTATGTTTTAATATACACACACACACACACATACACACACACACACTCTGTTGAACTTTATCTACGCCAAATCAACAGAATCAGTCACTCAGCAGGGCAAAAAGAAATGAATATGTAATGAAAATTGTTTGTCAGCAAGTTAATGCAGTCATTTTTAAGTGACAATTATTGCGTTAAACTAAACAAACAGGCACACACACACACACACACATTTACTATTCAATCTGAACTTTATCGATACCAAATCATCACAGCACACACACAGACATCCAATCAGCTCGCCCATAGAAATGTCAGCAAGTAATTTGTCACTATTAGAATCTGCCCATGAACAGAATATATGGGCGACATTATGTTTTTTGAATAGTGATGACCACACAAGCTTATTGCTCCTGATAGCATCTGTGTGGGCAAACATGACGCCTGAATAGCAATGAAAAGAAAGTGTTTGGCTGCAAGTGAATGCATTATGCATTGTGTGTGTGTGTGTGTGTGTGTGTGTGTGTGTGTGTGTGTGTGTGTGTGTGTGTGCGTGTGTGTGTGTGTTTGTTTGTGTGCACTGCAACAGACCCTCACACCTGACACTGGCAGTGGCTATTGTGTGTTATGCTAATGTGTCGCTACAGCTAGATGGGTAGGACGGTGGCACTGTGTGAGCTATTCAAATATTGACAATCTATCTCTCTCTCTCTCTCTCGCTCTCTCTCTCTCTCTGTCACCTTCTGTGTCAAAGATGGATGGATGGATGCGGGGGAAAAGGGAAAAAAAACGATGGAGGGACGGAGGAGGAAGGAGGGAACGAGAGAGGAGCGACGTGGGGGGGAATTAAACACAGTCACGCATGTATTGTGTTGTTTTCGATATGGACCTATGATGAACTTATCTGATGGGAACTGCAGGTATTTTGGAGTAAATCCTCACAGCGATGCAGTTATATTCACATGCACTGATGTCATCTTTCCATTTATTATTTTTGTCACTCGTATACAGACAGACACCAACATATGCTATTTCTTTTGTCAAAGTTAGGATAAGAAGAATGATAGAAAAAGCAGATGGATGAACCTTTATAATTCCATGTGAAAATAGTTGACGGTATTAAGGCATTCTTTGACATTCGAATAGTTGTAGTAATTCTAATCCTTCTACCGTATATCTATCCTGCCTCGGTACTCTATACACTGTTGCCCATGGTAGACGTCCCCCTATATTGCATTGATCCTGCATGAATACTGCACGGTTCAGGCAGTACAGGGAGCATGTAAAAAATATGATTGGCATTTATAATGGCTACATCTGTAATTCCAAGTACTTCACTACTCCACAAAACATGGAAAATGAGTGGGAGTTTACTCTACACCTTTTATTTTTTTCCTATGGGACAGAATTTGCTGTAAAATAGTGGCATCAGTGTGTTACCAAACAGGACTGCATGGAGTCTACACCAAGGCCTATTGAGTAAGCAAGTAGGTGAGTAACATGAAATCAATAGTTCAGTTGATAGATACTTGCATGCAAGAATCCAATCTGTTTTGATGTTCACAATCTCTTTCTCACTGATATTAAGAAGGTCTTAAAATGTCAGTCTCAGCAGCATGTGCCGAAGGACATTTTTGAAAAAAAAAAAACTCTCTTCAAATTGCATCAGCAGCTTCATTCACAGACTCAAATTCAATATGGTACGCTGTTTTCTTCACGCAGAAGATAAAGGATGCCTTATGCTTTGGCCAGGTGCTGTGAATGCACTATTGCTTTGGCGAACGTGGCCTCATGCATAGATTTCACCGGATCAATATGTCTTGCACATGAAGTATTCTTTACGTATCGACGTGCGCTGTGTTGGCCCGAGCCTCTGCTCCCTCTGCTGCAGCGTCAATGGACACAGCGCGTACTGCTAGGGGCTTAGGCGGCGGCCACACTGATCCACTGTGTCTGTCCGTCTCCGTTCATTTCAATTCATTGTCAGTGAGAGCGGTCTGTTGTCCGGACAGGGCTGATGACGCGTCCGTCTCCATCAAATCTCCATCTGTTCTGACGGACAGAAAGTTCAAACGAGTTGAACTCCTTCTGGGCGGATGGATTCGTCACCATCTGTTTAGCCAGTTAGAGGTGTTGCTACATTTATTTTGGGGAAAAATAGCGGCAAACACCGTACAACCAAAACAAAGATAAAACATTGGGATGATTATAGGTTTTCCAGGTCAATGTCTTATTTAATTTATACTGTATAGCCTAATTTCTTCTTTTTTGTACAAAATAGCGCTGTTACTGTACTGCCTCGCCCAATATGTTGATGTTCCAAAGCAGCCCAACAGACAGGAATCTATCAGTCAATAATTCTGTCCGTTTTCTGATGGATCAGTGTGGCCGCCGCCTTAGGCAATGAAAAGGAGAAGTTAAGCAGCGCTGTGCAGACGTCAGGGATGCCAGGACAAACACCTTTATCGTATGGAACTGAAAGCACAATTCTTTTATGTGAGACTTAAATGCAGTTGACAAGATGTCTCTGAGGGTGGCAGGCCGCAACAACAGCCACCTACAAAAAACAGGCTCTGGAGAAAATGCTTTGCTTGTGAATGAATGTCTAAATAGCATACAACTCAACAAAGCACCCCAAAGAGCACTTGTCTAAACACAATAGGGCCATGCAATACTTCCTCCTCCTGTTCAGTATTCAGGAAGTGTTTTTTTTAATGCTTTGCACACAGTGCACAATAACACAGCAGACAGGTTCAATGGGTAGAGAAAGGCACTAACACTGCCACAGTTAGGGGTTAGGCCACGCATGCTAAAAATGTCAAGCGCTTTGGATGAAAGTATCCCCCAAACGCTATGCTGTACATACACACTGGACATATATACAAGAAATACCAATCGACAGACAGGTCCTATTGTGTGTAAGCTGCAGAGGGTAAGATCCCTCTGTGATTTGCTCCCATTTGTTCTTTCTCTTTCTGTCTTTTTTGCAGTCTGCCCTCCATCCCTGTGGTGAGCAGCAACACCCTGCCTGCCATTCCTACACTTCCTAAGAGCCTCCTGTTTTCAAATCAATTTTTCCCACATCTCTCTCTCTCTTCCGTCAGCCTCGTTTTCTCTCCCTTCCTTCCTTGCTAGACTGCTAGAGGCAGTCTATGTTGGTTGATCTCTCTCTCCATCGCCCCTTTCATTCTCTCTCTCCATTCTCTGTCTCTTTTCATTGCTTCCTCCTTCCCCTCCACTCTTTCTCCTTTTCCCCTTGCTTTTCCTACCTCTCCCAGGGAGGTATCAGCATCATGTTGTGTGTCTGCTGTCTCACTCATCCATCCCTCCTTCCCACTGTGCTGCCAGGTAGTCAGTCATACAGTCTATTTATCCATCTATCTATCTATCTATCTATCTATCTATCTATCTATCTATCTATCTATCTATCTATCTATCTATTTATCTATCTATCTGTCTATCTACCCTTCTGCTCTGTCTGTCTCCCCTCTGCTCCCGGGAAGCTATCTGTCTTTCTATCTGTCTGTCTGTCTGTCTGTCTACCTCACTCGCTGTCTCTCTCTCCTGTTCACTTTCAGTAGCAGGTTGTGCCGTGTGTCTCCTCTCTCTCTCTCTCCTCTCTCTCCCTCTCTATCTCTCTCTCTCCCTCTCCCTCCCTCTGTGCTCCCGGGCAGCGATATCAGTAACATGCTGTGTGTCTCTTCTCTCTCTCAGTAACGCCTCCCACTTCAGAAGTCAGAGGAGGACAAACAAAAAATCAAATAGACCCCGTCTAATCCTGTCCTCTGTATCACTGCCAGGTAGAAAACATTGGCTCTCTATTTACTTGGCAGTAGAATCAGTGCTCTGCATGCACTGGCACACATTAGAAGCATGTACCGCCCATTAGGGTTACACTGACATAGCGGTTTGTCAATATATCCAGCTGATACTATATTGTCCAATCGGTGTTGACCACGTCCAAAATGATGGATATGATATGTGATTATATAGTTATTGAATAATTGATCAATACTGCACTGGTTGTCTAAGGGAAGCCCTTGACCTGAATTGATTCTAATGTGACATTTTGATCATATTCCACACAAGTATACATATGTATTTATGTATGTATTTATGTATTATTGATGTTTCCACCCTGGCAAGACAAATACAATTCTGGGGGAAACATGGAAATACTCATATTAAAAGATATTGAATATTAGTACACAATCGGCAGCTTTCGTTAAAAAAAAAAGTATCGTTATCAGTCTTCAATAAGCCATATCGGTTGAACCCGACTGTACCTATACTTACACACACACACACACACACACACAATGTCCCTGTGAAAAACGTATAGTACAAACACACTCGCACGTGCACACACAGGCACAGATGCACACACACACACACACACACACACAAACAAACACAGCACATAATAGACTGTCCCAAACATCCATTCATTAATTCACTGGCCTCTGCACTTGTGTTTGTTTGCTCAATGATATTTCATTTGTCTGTGTGTGTGTATATATATATATATATATTTGTGTGTGTGTGTATGTGCGTTTGGTTTCACTGAATCGTGGAGAAGGGCAGCAAGGCATGTAGAAAAAAGGTAGAGAGACAATGGCAATGACAAAGAGAGAGTGAGAGCAACAGAGAGTAGAGTGTATTGGCATTTACTAAGTACTTAATAAGGTGAGTGTGTCACAGACAAACAGGAAGAGAGAGACAGAAATACACTCCGGACGGGCAGACACACACGCACACACACACACACAATTGAAATATCACCTGGTAAACAAACATCAGACATAGACATAAGCATAGACACAAAGGCATTTACACAAAAAGACAAACACACACACACGTACACACGCACAAACACACACACACTTCCAACTGCAGCCAGTCGAGCATGTTAGCTGAGCAAAAAGGGGTCACTGGTGATGGTTTTACAGTTCAGTTAGAAGAGAACTTAAAACAGTTTGACTGAAACCTGAGTAGAGATTACTGAGGGATCACTGAATAAGAAGAGAGAGGAGAGTAGAGGAGAGGAGAGGAGAGGAGAGGAGAGGAGAGGAGAGGAGAGGAGAGGAGAAAAGAGGAAATGAGAGAAGAGAAGAGGAAAGAAGAGGAGAGAAGAGAAGAGAAGAAAAGAAAGGAAAAGAAAAGAGGAAAGAAGAGGAGAGGAGAGGAGAAAAAAAGAGAAAAAAGGAGGAGAGAAGAGGATCATTATCATCGTCTCCTGAGGTGCATTCAGGACCGCTTTCATAGAATTTGAATAATGTTGTCATGGAAATGAACATTCTAATTATGCGGTTGTAAAACTGATTCCTGTTGTTAGAGGATATTGGGCCAACACTTAAAAAGGTTCAAATAACTATTAGTTACCTTGGAGACATGAAAAATCTCCAGAACCAATTCTTTACCTGCAGCTTTCACACACACGCTATTAGATTCCTATCAGAGAGAAAAACTGTAGGTCAGATTGGCTTCTGTCCAGGGTTACTAGTAATTTCTCCCTTCAGATTTCTCATCAGTGTGCGTGTGTGTGTGTGTGTTTACTTGCCTACGGGCATGCAGTGTCTGTATATGTATGTTTGTTTGTGTGTGATGCCATGTAGTTGGGTAAAAGTGTGAGTGTGTGTGTGTGTGTGTGTGTGTGTGTGTGTGTGTGTGTGTGCAGGTACGTATGCTTATCTCTCTCTCTCTCTCTCTCTCTCTGTCTCTCTCTGTGAGTGTATGCGTGAGTTTGGAGGTTTTTTGTTATCTTTTTCCTTTTATTCCTCTGTTTCCAACAAAGTCAAAAGTCATGTCTCCCTCTCTCCCTCCCTCTCTCTCTCTCTCTCTCTCCCTATATCTCCCTCTCTCTTTCTCTCTCTCTCTCTCTCTCTCTCTCTCTCTCTCTCTCTCTCTCTCTCCGCTCGCCCTTTGACCCCTGCCATCCAGGAAGTGTGAGACTGATCCGCTCCTCTGCGGCCCCCACGCTGCTCAGGGCCAATCAACCGGCCACAGAACACCATTATTTCAGCCTTCCCCTCTATGGGGCCGTCTGTATCCATCCATCCCTTCCCTCTCTCCCTTTATCCCCCCTCTCTATATTCATCATTTTTCCCCTCTCCCCCCACTCATTTGCTCATTCTTCCCTCCCTGACTTCTCTCAACCTCCCGCTTCTCTCTCGCTCATCCAGCCGTCCCTCACTCTCTCCTGCTATCGACTTCGCTCACTCCGCCCTCTCTCCCTCCGTCTCTTTCTCCCCAACCCCCGACCCCTCTTTCTCTCCATCCCTTCATCCATCCATCCCTCCCTCCTTCCCTCAGAGGCCCTTGCGGCCAGGGCTCCATAATGAAATCTCAGCAAGCCTTATTGTGTTGATTAAAGCTGTCAGAAAGGAACTAAGAGAGGAAAAATACAGCCGGCAACAGGGGAAAAAAAGGGCTCACTGGTGCGTTGCCGATGCCCTTGTTTCAGCTACTGTTTATTTTTTTCTTTCATTCTCTTCTCCACCGTTGTTTTTTTTATTTCAGCTACTTTCTCTCTCTCTCTCTCGTTTTCCATCTCTCTCTCCCTTTATCCGTCTCTCTTTCAGCCTGCCTCCCTCCCTCCATCCATTTCAGTGTAAGCAGCACTTCTTGAGGTGTGCTCCATAACCTCCTGACCTTAAGTTAATGTAATTCTGTCAGCCCACGTCTGCCTCCGGAGCCGCTCTCCTGGAGCTGTTTATACTCATATACTGTTACCAAAGAGTACTGTTTATGTGTTATTGTTTATGTGTTATTGTTTCCACAAACATCTGTACAAACTAAACAGCAGCTAGGCGGTTGATTTGCCCTTACACACACGCAGGATAGGAATTATTCCATTGCCTATCCCAGGCTACTGCAAATGTGTGTTTTGGAAATTTGTCTTTTACAATTGCTTCAGCTTAATGGCATACTTCCTCTCTGCTGCCATTTTGCAATGAGATTTGGGACAGAAATGGCACACAAGTGTTCAAAACAAATCTGCACTAAGTACAACTATATTGTGAACCTCAATCCAACCACTAAGAACACAGATCTGGTACCCACAATTTTTTAAAGGTCTAACTCACTTCACGTTTTGTTTTTTGTTTTTAGTTTTATATTGTTTTGTTGTGCTGCATCATGCCTCAAGAAACACCACAGAAACGAGTTCAACCCATCTGGCAGCATGTCTGGGATAAACTCTGCCACATTGTGCTGAACATTTAGTTTGGCTGCAGCTGTTGGTCCATGCACCGACTCCACAACCTTAAACATTTGCTTGTATTTTAGGCTCTTATCCAGAGTGACTTACAATGAGTGCAAGAGTAGATTAAGCTTCAATTTCTAGATTGCCAACATTCCAGCAATAATAAGGAGTGTAGAAGTCAGAGCTATATTGCCCTGACAATATTCCGGTGATCCCAGAAGGATGTAAAAGTGTTAGGAAAAGAAATAAGAGAAATGAGAGCTAAGGAGGGAGGTACTGTATAGGAGGGACTTTTTTAACTTCAAGGTAGGAGCATATTAGAGCAAGTAGAGGAGGGAGATACGGGAAAGAGGATATGATTCAGTGGGGAGAGGGAGATGTAAGGTACTATATGGTTTTCAACATCGTATTATGCAGAATACATCAGCTCAACACAGGGTTTCTCTGGTGGTTTTGAATAGGAACCTATATTTTATCTCAGCCTGCGGTTTCAAACAAATGTGTTAGCAATTTCCTCCATTTTTTGTCATTCTTTCTTTTTTTTGTCACAACCCACCACTTCAGAAATGCAGGTCTAATACATTGAATCTGTGCACAACACACAGAGGAATATTGACATGTGAAATAGCTGTTTACAGTTTGTAAATTTGCACCATAATTTAACACAGTCTGCTAGAGTCTACTATCAAATCCGATGACTAACATATCATGTCAGGACTTATCATCGACCCAGGATGTCTAGCTGCCAGTCATATGCACATGCGCACACACACACACACACACACACACACACAGACTTGTGCAATCAAGTACACACTCTCACACAAACACATAAACAAGGCAGACATAATAAATTGCGTACAATTACTGTGAGAAACGAATTCACCCATGCATGCACACACACACACACACACACACACACACATCAAATACATATATACATACGTGCACATATCCACACACACAGCACACTGCCATCATCATTACCAGGCAGAGCTGAAAGGTATTTCCCCCAGAGGCCGACCTTCTATTAACATTACATTAACACAGAGACAGGCGTCTGACAGCTCGACATGGCTGCATATCAACTGTTTCTCTTTCAATTATGAAGATGACAGAGAAACCACAGGCAATCTAGCTGGACAGTCAGGAGGGGTCCTGAGAGAGGGCCTCACAGGCAATCTGACAATACGCCCATGACAGATGAGCCAGCAGACAGTCTAGCTGAGCGAGAAAATGAGTTTGAATTTTCCCAGTCCATTTAATGAGGACAGCCGCAATAATAACTATAATCACTATTTCTGTCATTTTGTCAGAGTTAAAAAGTGTTGTAACAAAATTTAAAGTTAGACAAGGAAGGATTATTAAATGCTCCCAACTGGGAAGCGTGCGCAGTAATGTGGAAGTACAGTTCAAATTAGTCCATTTAATTCAAAGGTTTCAGCCAGCACAACAGCCTACACACCCGGCATTTCCACAGAAGTCTTCATCAGGGAAGTGCTGCAACTTTGCTACTGCTGTCTTGGGAATGCAAAGCAACCATATACTTTTGATGATTATTTCTTATTAAAAAAAAAAAACAGTATGTCTGGCTCTTATTTCTTTACCCAGCACTTCTCTATCATAAATGAAAAGTCAAGGGGTATAAGATTATTTGTTGCGTGCATTGTCAGGCACTCAACAACTTTCAAATTTAGCGAGCCAGAATTCAAAACTAATTCTGCTGTTGCACTTATCGTAAGTCGCTCTGGAGGAGACCGTCTGCAAAATGACTGAAATGTAAATTGTTCCAGAATACTTCAATATAATAGCCATTGGACAGAGATGGATGAATTAAATACTGTGTGGGCACAGTGTGAACAAGAAGAATATTATAATTCTCAGCTATGCCAGCGCTTGCAATCTCAGAAACAGGCACAAATTGACAAGAAAAGGCTCAGTTTAATTGACAAAAGGTACAATGTTCTACTTTCTGAGCCTCCTCTCATTTACATGCACAGCGTATACACATTTAGCTGTTGCCCTTACACAGAGCGACTAACAATGACTGCAACAGCAGAAGAATGTTCAATTCCAAGAGCGGCAACATTACAAGCGACAAGTAGTTAGTTGTTCAAGGGTCAAACGTGTAGGTTCGATACAAGGGATGGAACAAATACCTCTAGTTTCCCTAGAATGATTATGTAAGATAGAGAAGTGCTCGGTAAACAAATAAGAGCCTCGGATTTTTTCAGCAAGCAGCGAGATCAAGTGCAAGTCGGGGAGGAGGTGAGTCTAACTTCCCATCTCCAAACTAAATGCCCCGAGTCTGAGCATGATTGACAACGCTCTATCGATTGAACTAATTCAGGAGTGTTCTGTTGAACTAGTCGAAGTTTAATATTTCTAGCAGAAGGGCAAGTTTAACACCCTTCGACTCTGTTTAAAAAACTCTGACAGGCATTGATTCGGTGTATAATTGCAGATATGACCCTGATGAGAGCGCTCTTCTGTCTCAAAAGGATGATTTACAATAATTTACCAACAGAATATATTCATAAGAGTATTTCTTTCAAAGAGACTGGAGCAATCAAATGGAGAACATCAAGGATGTACAGTTCAAACTTGTTACTGCATGCATCGGTTGCAGTATCGTACATAAATTGTTTAGAAAAGTGAAAAATGATTAGAAAAATGATTTTGTTCTCTCGTCAGCTTACAGAAGGCAGTCATTTGAGAAGGAACAGGCTACAATTACCTCTGCAGCACTAATGGAGGTTAGATACAAGATACATGATGGTGGCATGCTGTGATTCCTTCCCCTTGACTCATGACATGACAGTGGTCTAACCATACAGTCAACTGTTTCTGCCACAAAACGAATCAATAACTTGATCAGAAAGTAATTCTGGGGGTTGCTTGGGGTCTGGGTAAAGGTTGTTTGTCAGAAGACTGAGGTACAGAAAAACACATGACCCGACCATTTCTGCAACACGCCGAATCAATGGGAGGACGATCAGGGAAGATATTGGCAACATGAGAGCAGGATGAGCAATACTCTCCTCAGCACAAAACAATTGATAGGCAATCTATCTCTGCTATAGCCAAGAGACACACACACACACATTGTCAGATACAGTACACACACACGCACACACACACACACACAAACACACACACACAGGTGGTCAGATACACACATACACTCAAACCGGCATGCACACACAGCCAGACACACAAAAACATAGACACAGACACAGACACACACACACACATGTTCAAAAACCTATACTGATATGAATACGGACACACCATTGCGCACACACACACACACAATATATATATACGTATATGTGGGCAATCAAATGTGCAAAACAAGACTAAACACACACACGAACACAAGCACACACACACACCTACACACACCATAAAGCTATGAACCAATTACAGAGGCATTCTGGTGCTAGTAAACGTTTGAACCAATCAGATATGATTTAAGAGGCAAACCTTGAGTTCCCCAAGATGAAACATCTATATACACACACACACACACACACACACACACACACACACACACACACATACAGAGTGGTTCCTGATTCCTCATAAAAGGGGAAAATCTTTCCCCTTTTTCCATCTGGTGTCCCTTGGGCAGCTCTTAGTCCTTGTAAACTGGTGGATGGCTCCTGGCTAGTAAATAAAGGGAGCGAGAGGTATTGGGGGGGAAGAGGATGGGGAGAGAGAGAAAGATGGAGGGAAGAAGGGAAGGAAAGAGAGAGAGAGAGAGAGAGAGAGAGGACAGAGAAGTGGATGGGCAAAGGCAGGAGGCTTGTAAAAGACAGAAGGTTCATTAGGCATTCACACTGTGCACTGGAGAGTCCTGACACCTCACAGTAAAATAGAGAGAGAAAGAGAGAGAGAGAGAGAGAGAGAGAGAGAGGGAGAGAGAGGGATGGGGGATGGGATAGAGAGCAAGAGGGAGAGACAGAAAACGAGGGGGTGGAGAAGAAAACAACAACAGAGAGAGGAAAATTGAATGAGCAGAGAAACAAATAGCAAATATGGAAGGGCCGTGACGGAGAGCAGGTTGAGACACCGAGACTAGGAGGGAGAGAGAGAGAGAGAGATAGAGAGAGAGAGAGAGAGAGAGCAAAGGTTGAGAAACCGAGACTAGGAGAGAGAGAGAGAGAGAGAGAGAGAGAGAGAGAGAGAGCAAAAGGCAGATGAGGAGACAGAGATGAGCTGTAAGACATCAAACAGGGATAGAGGGGGCGGGAAGAGATGAGAGCGTGTGTGTAAAAGAGAGAGGAGAGAGAGAGACAGACGAGAAGAAAGCTGTAATGCAGGAAACTGAAGGAGGGAGGGTGTGTAAAAAAAGAGGGAAAGGGAAAGAGAGAGAGAGAGAGAGAGAGTGTGTAGGAGTGTTGCGGTGCCATAAAGTGCCAGCTGTATGCCACTGCAGTCTCTCCCCTCTCATCACAGTGCTGCTTGAGTTATCACTGTCTGCTACCTGACATACACACACACACACACACACACCATCCACACACACACACACATACACACACACACACACACACACACACACACACACACACACACAGGTTTACAGCATGTTCACTGATTACTTGGATCTCTTCTCCAGGTCTTTATGAGTTGAGGGTTGCTGGCAACAGCGACATTTACTGGCCACTTGTGTGTGAATGTGTGTGTGTGTGTGTGTGTGTGTGTGTGTGTGTGTACATGCGCAAAACAGCATGATGCCTATTTGTGTGTATGTGTGTGTGCATACTAAACAGCTTTGCCAGGCTCACTATAAAGCAGAGTTGTTCCTCTGAGTTTTACCCTCCAGCCTTATAAAATCTCCCATCTGGATGAATGTATGGATGGGTGGATAGATAGATAGATAGATAGATAGATAGATAGATAGATAGATAGATAGATAGATAGGCTGTGTGCTGTCTATTGCAGGAATGTGCGTCACATTCATATTGCCATATCTCCATAGATACAGAATAGCATGACACAGGCGAAGGTCAGCCATGAAAAGGCCCATTAT
The DNA here is from genome assembly GCF_046629955.1 of Centroberyx affinis. Classification (NCBI taxonomy): domain Eukaryota; kingdom Metazoa; phylum Chordata; class Actinopteri; order Beryciformes; family Berycidae; genus Centroberyx; species Centroberyx affinis. The sequence continues at coordinate 15,531 of NW_027281989.1, forward strand.
GGTAAAAAAGGAAAAAAAAAACATACCCACAACAAATGGAATCGCCCACTTAGAAATAACTCTAACTGTATGTAACGAAAACCCACAATTTTTCTATCATTGAAAACGATATTTAACTTCCATGCTGTTTCTTCTTCTTCACCCTCCTTAAACTCACTTCACAAGTTGACTTTACTAAACTCTTCCTTCCAGAAGAGCCCAGTTGTAAGTGAGGTGAGATTTGGCTCAAACAAAACTTGCCCAGGACTGTAACTCGGTGCATAATTACCAAAAAAAAAAAAAAAAAAATACTTATTTAATCGCTTAGTCATCCTCATCCAGCACAGTGACATTTTAAGCACATGTATAAGCTGTAGCTAAGTGCACCAATAGGAAACCTCATGAGGAAAGACTTGAGCACACTTAGTCACTAATCACTGACTTCCTTCATACTGAGTAAGAAGGTGACGTAGGTGTAATAATACGTGCGAACACACACACACAAACACACACATATACACACACAATGACTGACACGGCTAGGTCTTATCTGTGGTTCCCATGGGCTTTGAGTCTGTCTCATTCTGTCTTATCTTAATAAGGTTGGTCTTCACTCTAATGTGATGGACTGCACCTCTCTGCTAATGAACTCACGACAACACACATGCACACACACACGCTCTCTGCCCTTGCTCATACACACACAACTCTCGACACATGCAGTCCGTCTCTCTTGCTCATGTAATCCTCTCTCTCTCACACACACACACACACACACACACACACTTACAGGCTCATCTTAAAGTGGCTGTTGGTACTGTCAGCCTTGTCTAACAATGTATTTTCCCTCTCTAATCTCCCTTGTACAGTCTCACCACCCATGTCACAATCAGGGTTGACAATTACAAGGTTGAGTCAAGTCTTGTGCATGTGAAGTACTTGTTGCAATGCCCAAATATAGGACCAGGAACTACTTTTTTTCAAAAACGTGCAAATAGCCATTTAAATCAGAACTTCTCGGACTTAAGTGTAATTTTACTAATTACTTAATTTTTACTAGTAGAGTGATCTTCATTTTTCTGCCTTTTCTGCATTATTTTGCCCAGTGAGTGCTCAATTATTGCTGTTTTTTACATGTTTTATGAAGAAAAGAAAAAAGATTTTAAGACTGAATGAGACAAAAAGTTTTTGCAGTGTGGAGAGACTGTGGTGAGAGAGGAGAGAAAAACAAGCTAAATGAGTCATAGTATATTTTTCTAAGAATGCACTGAAATATAGTGATGTTTTATGCATATCTTTTTTTTAAAGTAATTAAAGGAGCTGAGAGAGTGAACTGACACAGGACGACTATAGGAAGTGATTGATAACTTAATTAATTATTTTATTTAATTCAATATAGTTATGAGGAGAAATGCCCTGTTCTATTTGTCTCCATCACCGTCTCTGGGCTGATCTGTCCCTCCCAGTCAATTTACAGCTCCACTAATTCTGCCATGCTTCTCTCTCTCTCCACCCCTCCATCCATTACACTCGTTCCCTCCCTCACTCAATCCCTTCATCTCTCTCTCCCTCCCTCTATCCACCCCTTCAATCATCCCTCCTTTCCACTGTCCCTCCCTCCCTCTTCCTCCCTGAGTCCCCCTCTGCATTTCTCTTACGTCTCTCCCTCCCTCTTTCCTTCCCTCATCTCTCTCATCACTCTCATCACTCCATCTATCTCCTTCTCCCTCCCTCGATCCTTTATCTCCCCCCTCTCTTTCCATCCCTTCAGCTTTCCCTCAGTCCCCCAGTCCCCCCGTTTTTCTTTCCACCCCCTCAATCTTCTCTCTCTCCACTTACCCCTCTCCCTCCATCTTCCCTTCCCCATCTCCCTCACTACCACTCCTCCATCACTCTATCCATGTTCTTGCCTCAAGTCTTTACCTCTCTCCCTTATTCATTACTCATCTCTCTCCATCCCTCCAACCTTCCCTTCTTCCCCAGCACTTCCATCTTCTCTCCTTCATCTCTCCCTCCATCTTCCCTTCCCTCCATCTCTCACCACCCACTCCATCACTGCATCCGTCTTCCTCCCCCAATCATCTTCTCCCCTCCCTCTCTCCCTGAGTCCCTCTCCACTCCTCTCTCTACCTCTCTCTTTCCTTCCATCTATCCCTGTCTCCACCCTTCCTCCCTCCCCTTCTCTACCAATCCCTCCATCTCACGCTCCATCTTTCCATCCCAACCATCCCTTCCTTCCTCCACCTCTTCCCTTCGCACCCTCTCTACCCCTCCTTCTTCCTCCTCCCTTCATCTTTCTCTCTCTGTCTCCCTCGCTCTATTCTAGTCTGGGTGAAGTGAATCACAATTGGTTCCTCCCAATCACTTCACAGTCCGGCCCAGAGACGACAACAGCTTCAGTAAAAGATTATGAGGCAGATCCATAACAAGCTATCAAAGCTAACAAGGGGGAGCGCTGGATCACACACACACACACACACACACACACACACACACACACACACACACACACACACAAGCACACACACACACAAAGACATGCAGGCACACAAACACACTCATACAAACACATACAGGATAGCACACTCACTCAAACACACAAACACACAGATATCCAGATATCCAGATACACACATATGTATATACCTATGATACACACACATACAGTACATACAAGTGCATATAAGTACATACAAGATGCAAGGATGCATACACACACACACACGCACATACGCACACACACACACAAACACAGGGCCTGCTCCTAAATATCCGGTGTTTTAACTAAACCCCAAACCCAAATCTCTGTGAAGCCTGACATTTAATAAGAACATGCTACTGAAATGAACATCTGCTATTGGCTGATCTTTGGTCATCACCAGGCACCCAAGATCAGCAAATAGCAGATGGACATTCCAGTAGCATGCTTTTTACCATTAGAGGTCAGGCTTCACACAGATTTGGGTTTGGGGTTTAGTAACTCTTTAAACAGTGTCGGCGTAAAAAAAAATGTAGGGGAGTACAAACGACGGCTCTTGTGAGAGAGAGGAGAGAAAATAGAGGGGAGGGAGGGTGACATAAAAGAGGGTGGAGGGAAGGAGATAAAATAGAAGATGATGAAGAAAAATGGAGTGGGAAAATGGAAGAGATGGATGGGAATTGTAGAGAGACGGAGGGAAACACAGAGAGGCCAACAGAGAGTTCTGTCTGTGATACAATCAACCATAATCCTTTTACTCACATCACCTTGGTCAGATTCCCCATTCATGTGTGTTTTCTACAACACTATCTTTATTTGAACTGCACTTCCCAGCATTCCCCTTGACTCCTTGGTTTAGCCAACAGAGGCTTCAGTCAAAGAGCTGAATCACTTCCCTCTGAGGCAGGTTTTCTCTCAGCAGAGAAAGAGAGGGAGAGAGGGAAAAAAAAACACATTTTGTATACTGCTTTGGCAATATTTCTTGATAAACAGTCATGCCAATAAAGTTACTGAATTGAATAGAGAGAGAGAGAAGCGAGATAAACAGAGATATATGTGAATGATAGTGAGACAGGGAAGAGATAGATAATGGGATCAATGGAGAGAAAGCCTCTTCACTTCCCCCCCCTTTCTTTCTCCCTCTCCACTTTTTCCCTCTAACGTCCATTTAACTTTCTATTTCTATTTCTCCTCTGCTGCATTACTCTTTGTATTCTGCCTTTCTTGTCACCAAAGAAAGAAGAATACAAAGAGAGAGAGAGAGAGAGGGGGGGGGGGGGGGGATTCACATGAATGTCAATAACATGGCTGGTTCAGTGAATATGAATATGGGGGGTACAGACAGGGGAATATACTGTTGAGAACTGCTTGGAATAATCTCCATCACATAACTCTCTCTCTCTCTCTCTCTCTCTCTCTCTCTCTCTCTCTTCACACACTCGCTTCTTTGGTTTCTCAAATTCAAATTAAAAATTGACAAAGCATGTATAGATATAGGTATAACAAGAACCTTTAGTTTAACAATTAATGTCATAACTAATACTTAGAAAGATAGAAAGATGATGTGATAACAATTGAAAGCTGAATAGTTGCAGGAGGAAAAAAAAACATACATATATAATGAAGGAACACAAACGTGAGAATAAAAAAAAATCTCTCTATCCACTGACAGGTATTACCCCTGCTATAGAGTTTATACTCTCAGTTAACCCCTCTCCCTCTCTCTCTCTCCCTCTCTCTCTCCTCTCCATCTCTCTCGTTCCTCCCTCCCTCCCTCCATCATGACAGGAATGCAGAGAGGTCTCGCCTCTCACCCACTGGGGATTTTACTCCCTCGAGATTCTCTGATCTCTCTCCCTCTCTTTCAATTTTTTTTCAATTTCAATTTCAATGCGCTCCATTGGCATCAAAGTTGAACAATATTGGCAAAGCATCAAAAGCCGCTCTCTCTTTCTATCCTCCCTCTCTCTCTCTCTCTCTCTCTGTTCATCTCCCCCTCTCTGCCGCTCTCT
>NW_027281989.1:27500-30000 GCF_046629955.1 Centroberyx affinis
TGTTTAATTCATGCATTGACTTAGCCACTACAGTTAGAAAATCACTGTTCACACTATTTCCTGGTATTTGGATGTACAGCGCACCAGCTTCGAGTTGGCTTATGTTTGTTTGACTTCCACCATACTGCCTGGTGTACGCACTGGATTTCCCTTATGCAGGTCTCTGGGGCTCTGCATGGCCTAAACAGTGCATACCGTAATTTCCCTATAAGCACTGCGCATTGCAAAAAGTGTTACGAAGGAACGAAAGAACGAACTCACACACAGATCCCGGCTGCTATAGAGCTGCTCCTCCTCGTAATGTAAGCTCCCTGCTATTTGATGGAAGCCCTCTTTTATAGTCAGAGTTGGCAAATAGCCTGGAATCACTTCAAACATTTATTATATTTCTGATATGATAATTCTTCAGGAAAAGCAAAAGGGGTTCCCTGCTCTGGAGCAGGGTGGGTATTCAGCCTAACTTACCATGATGATGTACTTTGCATAATGGTGAGCCACCGTCATGAGACCAAAGAGCCAGTCTGAAGCCCAAAGTTAGCTCATTAACCCACTAACATTGCTTCATGAGACAGGCTCCTGGTGTTATGCTGAGACTGATTACATAGCCTGCGGCCCATTGAGACATGCTGGCTTCTTAATAAAGACTGTGACTTTAACACAATACACATCAACCTTGAAGGGTTCACATCTTCTCATACATAGACTCTTTCTCTCTCTCTCTCTCTCTCTCTCTCTCTCTCTCTCTCTCTCTCTCTCTCTCTCTCTCTCTCTCTCTCACACACACACACACACACACACACACACAGACGAACAAACAAAAACAATATTGACAATGAAAAACTATCCACAATAGCATTTTTATATTTTATTATTTCTCTCCAATTATCTCTCTCTCTCTCTCTGTCTGTCTCTCCCCAGTTAGTAGTTTGTTTTGTTATGGATTATAATTATCATCGAAGTCAAAAAACTTCTATTGTCGTACAGAAGTACAACTATGGCAGCAAACTGTGAAAGCAATAAACGCTCTAGGATGGAAAGTCAGAGATGTTTAATGTAGATGTTACAATTAATTGATGTTAATTGTTATTGCATTAATAACAATTACAATTACAATTAATTGATGTTCATTGTTATTGCATTTTCAATAATGCATCCTTTCTTACAGGCTGTTTCAGACAAACTCCAGTAAACACATCACAACTGGACTTCACAAAAAATTGCTAAAATCCTTCCAATCAGGCCAGTTTGCAGCATTGAACTGGAAAACGTCCACTCAGCAGTTTTACCTCATTTGAATTAGAGGAGCAGCTGCTGTCGGCCAATCAGGAACCAGTATTGACTGTTCTGCCTGTGAGGACTCTGTCATCAAATTCATTGAATAAATGCCATTTTAACTAAACTACATTTATTTGAAAAAACATCACAATATCATAATAACATCATCATAATAACATTTCTCTCATCCTGAGCCACAGTATATTTGAAAGCAAAAACATGAAAACTGAATAATATGGGACCTTTAGCCTATTTAAAACATATTTCACATCTCTACAAGAACAGCTCTTGCTTTATCTCTGTTAAACCCAGCAGGCAATTTACAGGTATAGGGGTCGGCGTTACGGCTTAATGTAACCTGTCATACCTGGTGATCCTTTGAGACATGCTGGCTCTTTAATAAAGAGTAGGAGCCTGGCACATTGCTCTCTGCTGCCCTGGGGTCTATGGCTCTGTCTCAACTCTTCACTATATGGCAAAAGTTGGGATAGCAAATTTTATGAGGGTCACTAAGGTTGAGCGAGTAGGAGAGAGACAGATAGAGAAGAAGACATGGACATGGAGAGAGAGAGAAGAGAGAGAAAATGAGTGAGTGAGAGTGAGACAGAGACAGATAGATACAGTGGAAAGGGAGAAATCAGCAGAATAGTTTGAGATTCAAGAGGGGAGAGCAACAGAAAGCAGTCCAAACTTGAGAGAGGCAAGCAGCAGGAGCCTCCAGTCATCCTGCAGCTGAGCGGGCGTTACCCCCATCATATGACGTCATGTTCTCTGAGAGCCAGTGTGAACAGCAGGTCTGCACCACTGCCATTTATAGGCCAGTTCACACCTGTGGTCTAGCACACAGAAGGAGGATGGTGTTGGTGAGTCATTACCCTCCGCTAGGATCACACAAACAGACCATATAAACTTGCATTTTACACTGAATGTACAAAACATTAGTTACATCTTCCTGATATTAAGTTGAAGCCCCTTTTTTCACAATCCACATCTCAATTGTCTAAAAGCTTAAAAATCTTTCTGTAACTCGTCTGCTTCTGATTGGTATAGATTAAGGGAAATCAATAAGGGAGAATGGCTTTTACCTGGATTCACCTCATCAGTGTACTTCATGAAGAGTAAGTGTCCCTAATATTTCATGCAATCAGTGTATAATAAATATATACATAGACAGAGAATTGATCACTGAATTTGTAGGATTTAGTTGGCACTTCCATTGTATGTC
>NW_027281989.1:35000-45000 GCF_046629955.1 Centroberyx affinis
GCATGTGCTGGATTCAAACCGCAGGTTTGAATCCAGCGTCTCCCCCAGCAGAAAAAGGTCAAGGCATGGATTGATATTTGTCCTAAGGGAAAATGATAAGAAACCTACATGGAAGTAACAAGGAAAACTTTCCCCTCTGTGAGCACAAACTCACCAGGACTTCGCCGCCCCCACCCCCCCCCCCCCCACCCCACCCCCCCTCGCTGCCCTGCCTTCATCCCTCTATCCCTTTGTCTCTCTGTTACCATGGCAACACAGCAGCGAAAAGGCATACAAGAATTTACAAAAAGAAAAGTACTGAAAAAAAAAAAATCAAATAATGAATTCAACTAAACAAATAAAGAAATCATTTGTGCGGAATGGATTTAAAAATCAATGTATGAGTAACTCACCTCTTTTTTTTTACTGGATGTTTGTCTGTGTTTAGATATGTTGGTGGGCGATCTGTCTGTTTGTCCCTGATATATCAGAAAGTGAATACACCCACAAAAATTTAAATGAAGAGATCCCGCAGTGCATGAATCCATAGCTTCCGCATTTTATGTATAAAATTACTTGAAAAAAGCATAAAAATACATGAATCATGTATTAATTTAATTAAATCACTGCATAAATTAACATATTAACCTTAACATATCACATCAAAGGATAGAAATTGTGTGTGTGTGTGTGTCTGAGAGAGGGAGAAAAAGAGGGAGAAAAATTAGAGAGTTATAGAGAGAGAAATATATATACGTATATAGAGAGAGAGAGAGATGGAGGGAAAGAGAGAGATAAGTGTTAAGCCCACCTCCTCTCTCACCATATAGAATAAGCAGTGTGTGTTCCTGCTGTGTAATAGTCAGTGTTGGAGAGGTGGAATTATCTGAATAATTAGATTAGTTCTGCAGAATAGACCGAGAATAGAATAAAAATGTCCTGTCACTCCAACACACTCTCTCCCTCCTTCCTCTCATTCTGCACTCACACTGTGGCAATATGCGGTAGAACGGCAATAGGCAATAGAGCGACAGTAAACTTTCCTAACAACGTGTTAAGTACAGTCCTGCCTGCCTTGCCTGCAGGTAGGCGGCACTCTGCTACCCGAGTTTCTGAGTTATAACGCTATGCTTCTCAACATGGGGGAAAAATCAAGTTTTGAGTCACTCAGTGGTAGAAAACACTCACATACACTACCACTCAACAGTTTGGACACACACATTTTTCTTTATTTTTACTATTTTTCACATTTCAGAATAATAGTAAAGACATTAAAACTATGAAAGAACACAAATGGAATTATGCAGTGACTAAAAAAGTGTTAAACAAATCAAAACTATCTTATGTTTTAGATTCTTTAAAGTAGCCGCCCTTTGCCTTGATGGAAAGGCAAAGGCTTTGGAAAGAAATTCATACATACAGGCTTCAACTTCATTATTTATTTATTTAAGAAACAAATTTAAAGCATTCAAGCATAAGCCTTTAGATCAAAATGGCTTTAAGATAATGTAAAACATAGTACATTCACTCAGGTGTGTCCAAACGTTTGACTGGTAGTGTACACATACACCTTTATTAGCCAGACTAACCATGACAACTAACATTTGTTTAAATTATGTTTGTTAAATTATCTTATTAAGCTGCAGGATGCATGTTTGTTTATCGTTTGTCTTCATGGGTTTGATTTTCTGACAAAATAACATGTGAAGGCAATGCTGTTTAGCTCTTTTCTGCCCCAATCCTTAAGCTGTCACTTCGCCTGGCCTCTACACCTCCAAATCATCCTCTCTCTGTTCCTGTCTCTCTCTCTCTCTCTGCCCTCCCACCTAACAGGGCTGATGGGTTAAATGCTTCCAGCATAAATACACTTTCATGTCAGAAAAAAAGGGTGTAAGAGATTGATAACTGTTAAAGAGGAGGAAGAGATGGTTTCAGCACATGTAATATTCATATTCACCTCCTTTTTCACCTCTGTACGCTTTTTCACCTTTGGTATCTAAATAGTTAATGTGTATCTCTGTGTTTGTGTGTGTGTGTGTGTGTGTGTGTGTGTGTGTGTGTGTGTGAGAGAGAGAGAGAGAGAGAGAGAGAGAGAAAGAGAGAGAGATATGCTGAGCAGATGCTGCAATAATTCAAACCAGAGTTGCATTTTCATGGCATATAATGCTAAAGTGATGTTGGTGAATAAGGTGATGTAATAGGTGCCTGACGTGTATGTGTGTGTGTGTGTGTGTGTGTGTGTGTGTGTGTGTGTGTGTGTGTGTGTGTGTGTGTCTGTTTATGTGTGTGTGTGTGTGTGTGTGTGTGAGAGAGAGAGAGAGAGAGAGAGAGAAAGAAAGAAAGAGGGCAAGAGAAGCAGAGTATGTATGTATATATGCCTGAGTGTATGCCTGCATATTTGTGTGTGTGTGTGTGTGTGTGTGTGTGTGTGTGTGTGTGTGTGCTAGCCTGTATGCCAGTTCATGTTTTGCTAGCAAAATTGAGTCAGTGTGTGACTGAAACACCAGCCATGCATGGCAAATTCAAATGACACACCAAAGATTTAACTCTTCCTTCTCCTCTTCCATCACCTTTTCCTTTTTCTCTTTACCTTTTTCTGCTTTGCCCTCTGCAATCCTCTCACCCTCTTCTTTCATCTCTTCAGCCTCCTCTTATGCTGTCTTCATCTTTTTTCCTACTTCCCCTTTCTCCTTTCCTCTCTCCTTCTCTCCTATCTGCTCCATTCACTCCTAACCCTCTCTTCTTCTCTCTACCCCTCTTTTCTCTGTTCTTCTCCTTCCATCTCCTTTCTTTCTTCTCTCTCCCCTTCTCATATCTTTTCTCATTCCCTTATTTCCCCTTCCCTCTCCCTTTTTTCCAGTCTCTCCTCCTTCTTCACTTTTCTCTTTCTTCTCCTTCACTTTCTTCTCTTCCCCCCTACCTCCTTTTCTCTTTTGCCATCTCTTCTCTCTCTTTTCTCTTCTCTTCTTGTCATCACATAACACAGTGATAGAGATGTTTCTGGCTGTGAGTCTCTCACTCAAATTCTTAGTCTGTGTGTGTGTGTGTGTGTGTGTGTGTGTGTGTGTGTGTGTGCGTTTGCCCATCAATGTCTAGCTGTAAGTATACTCACAGTCGTGTGTGTCCCTTGATGATGTGCCGTAAGCATGCATTTGTGTATGTGGGTGGGTTATTTCTGAAAGAGCTGTTTTTAGGCATCGCCACCAGTTGTTAATTGAAAACTCAACACCATTCGAAACACTTGATGCATAGAATGACAGTCGAAAAAATATTTCTTGAGATAACGCTGAATTTGTTTTCCTTACCTAAATTAACACATTCCACTAAATTAATACATGAATCATTGGAAAATCATTGAAAAACACATGATCTTCCCATCAAAGTGACAGCAGCGGATAATTTTAGATAGTTAAAAATACAAACGTGTGGATGAATGACGCCTCTGGTATATACAGCAGCATCATAAGAGGAAAAAAGGCACATTTTTCTGCTGCTTTCACGGTACTGTCAGAGTTGAACATGCACCTATGAATTTAATTGGCAGATTTAGTTTGCAATTTAGAGTTGTCATATTTATAAAGCTCAAAGAATTTAACATATGGCTGCTTGTAGAGTGATATCATGATTCTATTTGCACTTGCTAGGGTATATTTTAACACATTTTATTTGGAAATGAATTCTCACACAAAATATAAATGTCTTCATCAAAATAGCTACAGAGCTGGATATCCTATCTGCTCCATTCACTCCTAACCCTCTCTTCTTCGCTCTACCCCTCTTTTCTCTGTTCTTCTCCTTCCATCTCCTTTCTTTCTTCTCTCTCCCCTTCACATCTCTATTCTCATTCCCTTTCCCTTATTTCCCCTTCCCTCTCCCTTTTGTCCAGTCTCTCCTCCCATCCTCCCAGCCTGCCGCCTGGAACCTGCCATCCAGGCGGCAGGATGGCAGGTTCATTATAGGAATTGAAATGTATTATATTTGATTCTTTGTAAACCAAGTGCCCAGTTGTGCTTAAGTGCCTCTGAGCCCTTAATGCACTGCTTGTATATGTACCAGCCTGATCTAAGCACAGGTACTGGGAAAAAGCTGATATTAGATAAATGTGTTATTTTATCTTTAAATAAACAGAACTATATATGTCAAATTGAAATTGCAAGTGAGGCTTTCAACCATCTGTCCGATAAAATGAGGCACCTCTTAATGTTAAAAAGCTCTCAAACCATAGAATGAACCTGTATCAGCCTAGTGCCATTAACTTTGTTGAGTGTGAAAGTCAAAGTTAATATGTTTATTATACACAAATCCCTTGCCAATGTCTCTCTAACACTTGAAAATATGAATATGAACTGATTTATACCACATGCATAGTGCCTGAACAGTCAGAAAGAGAGACAGAGATACAGACAGACAGGCAGACAGCGTGCCTCACCGAATATACATAAAGCACACACTTTAATTTTCAGCAGCACATACATATAATGAAAAACACAAAAGCAGTGAACAGGGAACAGGGGAGTTCAAAAGGAGAGAAAGAAGGAAAAGTAAGTGAAGATATAAGGCCATGTCTAAGCCTGCATAAAGTCACATCCCTCTTTTGAATAATAACAGTTTCGTTCTGGAGTGAAAAATGGGGAAGGCTTGGGTAAGTGTTGAAACTTTTAAATCCGTGGTTTTCATACCGCTCGGCGGAGGGGGAATAAATTACTCTGTCAGAGTCAAACTGCGGAGACACAGCTACGTTCGTTAAACTGGAGAAGCTGCAGAGGTTTGGAAATGCCTCCAACCCTCAGCCATTACCCTCCATTTGTCAGATCCCACTGCCAACTCCGTTACATAATTGGGGATGCACTATCTCTGTCACCATCAACGGCCATTTAGATGTAAATATGAGGGCAGCCAATGTAAGAGAAAAGCAGAACTTTGATAAGTGAGACTGCAAAACTTTTTTTTTTTTTTCCCCCACTGAGATTGCGGGGAGGTAAAACTGTTAGACTGTCTGAGATTGTTCGCTGTATGAAACTGGGTTCAGACAAGTCGATTGCATCAGTTGAATAGAGCTGAAGAAATTGTGGGAAAGTGTGTGTCAGTGTGCTTTTCCGTCGATCTATCTTTATGTCTGTCTCTGAATCTCAGTGTGTGTGTGTGTGTGTATGTGTGTGTATGTGTGTGAGTTTTCATCCATCTGTCTTTCAGTCTGTCTCACCGTCTTTCTGTATGTATATGTGTCTCCTGTGTGTTTTGACTTTCAGATGGCTCTGTGTTCATCCTAGCCTTGCAGTCAATGTGAATTTACATCCAGCTCAGCACCATTATTCAGCCTGGGCCAGACACCAACATCTGCACAGTGAATTCTCAAAGATGATCAAATACTGAACAGAAGTTGAACTTTAAGGGGGGAAAAAACACAAGTTTTCAAAGATGTGAACAAAGGCTGGTGGCCCAGAGGGGTAAGATGTATACCATCTGCTCTCAGGTTTCATTCAAAGTCTCTCTCTCTCATTTCTCCTGCCGCCGTCCGCTGTATGTTCTTTAATAAAGCAGAAATGTTTTAGAGATAATCAAACAAACATCAAGGGTAATATTCTAATCTGTTTTTATGTGATTTCAATTTACAACTGTCATGTGAAAGCCTTTAAACTCCGGTTTTAGTGATTTTTTTTGCTGAGGGATTTTTCCACGGAGACTTTAATGTGTTGAATAAGTCTCACAGATCCAAGAAAACCCATTTCACAAAACTCTTTGTATGATTTCTCATGGGTGTCAGTGTGAAAATAAGGGTTTTTTATTCCTTGAAAGTGAGGGAGATGGGGAGAGAGAGAGAGAGAGAGATGAGAGAGAGAGGTTGGGATAGTAGGGAGGGAGAACAGAGGAGAGGTGGGAGAGAGGGACGGGTGTGAAAAAGAAAGAAAGCGAGCAGGAGAGAGAAGGTAAATGGCGAGAACGACAGAGCAGAGGGCAGAAGAGAGGAAATAGAGGACGGCGTGTTAAGGAGAGAGGGATAGTGGGAAAGGAGAGAGACGGTGAATGGAAGTGAGGAGAGTGTGATAGAAAGAGAGAGAGACAGAAAAAGGAAGAGACAGGTTGGAGAGAAAGACGCAGACAACGAGGCAGATGGAGAGCGTCGATTACTCTTCCCGCATCCCGGCGTTCCAGCAATCCGACATGGATCGTTGTCAAAGCAACAATGCAATCGCCGTGCCGACAGAGTTGTAATTCTGCCCCATTCACTCCCAGCTAATCAGCCTCCGCCAGCTCACCATCCATCAGCCTGTTGGGGTATGTGCGTGTGTGTGCGTTTGTGTGTGAAGGAGTGCGAGTGTGTGTGTGTGTGTGTGTGTGTGTGTGCGGGAGAAGAAGAGAGAAGGCAGAGGGAGCATGTGTGTGTGTGTGTGCTCATATGTGTAGATGTGTATGTGGTTAGCTAGGTCTGATTCATTAGCGGCGAAGCGAAGAGCGACGAAACACATCGGCAGCGAGTTCATCAGCGCTCGACTCGCCGGGCTTGCCAGGCGGGAGGGAACGGGCCTCATTTGTCTCTCTGTGTGCGATACATCGGGTCTGGGCTGGTCAAGCTGAGCAGAGAGGGTGGCCAAGTCTCAGCGGTAAGAAAAAGACAGGCATATGGTCTGGGACAGCTTTAAATCCTCAATCCAGGAGCTTTTTCCAACCATGAATTTGAATCCTGACCTCTTTTTCCTTGGATCTTCTGTTGATGCAGTTTGAGTTTCTGTAGGTGGCGCTCTTTTCTTTGTCTGTTCAGCCATGGTGGCTATTGCTGCTCATGATAACTACAAAGTTATTCTTCTATTTATCCCAAACAAACCATAGCTGATTCTGGAAGAAACACAAAATGCATCTCTTCCTGTGCGCCAGATGACTTTTCCCGGGAAAGACCTATCTGAACTGCAAAAGCTTTCATGACCTGGGTATAGATTGAATCACTGTTCTATACCAATCAGTTATAGAGAGTAGCAAAATGGACATTTATTTATATGAAAACGTCACTAATTATTCATTTTAAATAACTTTTTTCTTTTTCTGTATGACACACGGAATGCTGTGATAGGCTCCAGCACCCCAGTGACCCTGAACAGGAGTAATCGGGTATGGAAAATGAATGTATGAATGAATGAATTTACACATGGTAACTGTATTTGTCATTGCACATATTCCTGTTTAACCTCTTGCACAAAATCCTTCACATCCCCGGCATCAAGTGACATCAAAGCTGCAGATTTACGCAGCAGCCAGCCAGTCCAATGGCGGGACTCATGTTATGGGGTTAATATATACTAACAGCCCCCTAAGTATGTCTAAGTAGATGTAATACCAGCCCCACTCCAGTCACCAGACTCACAGATAGAATGTCTGTGCTGGGGATCAAACTAGCAACCTTTTGTGCTCCTCTGTTGGCTCCTCCTTGTACCTATTTAACAGGCTTAAATGAGGAAAAAGACTAGTCCATTCTGCAGGTAATGGTGACATGATATAGGTGGACTATTGGACAGGATAGCAAAAATAATAGTGTTGAAAAATGAGCAAGTAAAACAGTAATTTAGGAGGAATTGCTCACCTTTTCAGATAGTGAGGCGCTTACCTACCAGACTGCCTTGTAGGCAGCTTACTGGCTCACTTCATCATTTATTGGCTCACTTTGTCACAGGCTAACTATCGTTTTCCTACACTACTGCAAAATAAGCATTTTGCAACTTTCCCATTCAGTCAGTTTCTGGGTGTTGAATCTCTGTGTGGCAGGCCTTCATTTCTGTTTACGTTTGGATTAAGGATTGGACTTTTGGATTGCTATCCAACTTTGGTTTCAAACAGTTTTTCATTGCACAGGTATTATGCGGTATCTCTACTGGGGGAAATAATATTCAGCACTGAGTCAGGAAGAGTGTTTCCAGAAACTACATGACCTGAAAAACTCTGAAACACTGATAGGAGAAGCAATCCTCTTCATTGAAAATTAAAATGTTAAAAAACAAAACTTCATGGAGAAAGGAATCAATAATGGACAAAAATAAAAATGCAAAACAATCAACAGCAGGAGTTTCAGCAGTTTCAATCCTTCAAAAGCATCCCAGCACACTATCGTCTTTTCCTCTGTGTTCGGGATGTTTTCTGTGTTCCATATTACATTTGGGTTTATGACTTGTTTGTTTTTGTTGATAAGCTCAGCGCTCAGCTACCTCAATCATTTTGCCGAGTTAAAGATAAGGAGGCCCACAAAACATTTTCGCACCAATATACTACGCTACTTTGGATGTGATCACAAGCGACTGGCGAGATCAAAGCTAAATTCTCCTTTGATCGGTGACTGTAAATCTAATTTTCTACAAATTATGCTTCCAGCTTAAAGCTACTAAGCCAAGCTAAGCCCTTTCCCAAAATCACCCAAGTGACAGTTTGTATAATGGTGAAACTGTTTTTTTCACCAGATGTAGGGAAATAGGATTGCATTTAAACGTAAGGAAGTTAAGTAAACTAAAACTGATGTGAAAAATAATATAACATGATCATTAATTGGAATTACCATGCAGTGTGTGTGTGTGTGTCTGTGTGGATGCGTGTGTGTGTCTCTTCGACAGTCCAACAAACCAACTGAACACACTGGAAATGTACGTGTGAGTGTTTCTGCCTGTATATTTCTAGTTCCTATAACTGTATATATCTGTGTATATGTGTGTGTGTGTGCCCTTCTGTGCCAGTGCATGTGTGAACTGTGTGTGTGTCAATGTCAAATCTGTGTATCCAAGAGCCAAATATCCCTCTTTCACACCACCAAACCGCACTCTCTACAATAGAAAAGGGTCCTAACGGTGCCAAATAGTGGTTCTTTAGCTTTAGCTTTTGGAGATTTTTTTAGGGTGCTATGTAGAAACATACTTGCATGATACATTGCATAGCACCATCTCAGAACCCAATGATGTTTTTAATAGTAGAGACCGTAGAGACTGGCAGTAGACCTGGCTGACCATTGGAAGAGTTTTGTTCCAAAATGAGATATCCACCATTTAAAAGAAATGACACCCACTCTCCCATTTTGACTGCTGAAATGGAACTTAAGCGCATTACGCGTTAGTTACAGGTCATCTTAAGACATTTGTTTATAAAATCTTCATTTTTTGTGGACAGAATCATTTATGAATTTTCAGATATTTCCTGATGATTTTTTCCCCAAAATATATAACGATTTGGAACAAAACCCTTCATTTCACTTCCTTTCATCAAAAATTATAGACATTTAACTCACTTTTAGACATTATATACACTTTGTGTGTGTGACTGTGGTTGCCTGTGTATATCTGTGTGGGTGCATGTGAATGTGTGTGCACATGTACATTTAAATATTTAAACCTCTTAAATCCCTGTCTGTTTCTCTTCCTCCAAACCACACTATAGGTATTTTGTGTTAGGGTTAACAACTCTCAGAGCACCTTGAGGTTTTAGAGAGTTGAAGGAGCATCATTCTTTTTTACAGTGTGCCAACCAGCATTGGTTCTTGTCATTTATTTTAACCATGACCCCCGAGCCCTGTCTCCAAGGAGGTTTTCTGCAGACGGAGATGAAAAACTGGAAAAAGATGAGGAAAGAAAGAGAAGAAAAAAAAAAAAACCTTAAGTTACTGGAGCAGAACGGTGAAGAGGCTTGAAAGTGCTTTTAAGTTGTGCAGGCAGATTCCTACTCCCTGGAAACACAAAACACACACACACACAAACAAAAAAGCACAGACGCAACACAACACAAATAGACACGCATACCTACTTACATAAACACACATACACTCAAATTGAATTAAATACGCACGTAAACAAACACGCAAAGACACACACACACACACACACACACACACACACCTTGCAACCCCAGCACATACACTCAGGCATGTTCAAACATGCACACACACGCACAACCACATAGTCAAACACAAACCTATGTGTACCAACTGGTGCAGTAATATTGCTGAAATTACTTCTGGGGCTTAGCAGCAACTGGCTGAGGTTTTTTTTTTTTTCCT
>NW_027281989.1:50000-77500 GCF_046629955.1 Centroberyx affinis
GTGTGTGTGTGTGTAGTGGCAGGGAGTGCTATGCATCTATATTAGGACTCCTATCATTATTCTCTCATTGTTCCCTCTTACTTGTCCCATTCTTTTGCTCTTTCCCCTCTCTTTGTCTCTCTCTCTCTCTCTCTCTCTCTCTCTCTCTCTCGTTTCTGAGCCATAACACACACACACACACACAAAGACCTCTGTACTGTCTGTGCTGCGAATTCTCCCTCTTCTGTCACTTTTTTCTCTGCACTCCTCCTCATCCTCCTTTTTTCTCCTCTCCCATCCCTTCTTCTCCTTAGTCGTGTTCACATCTGCAGAGCCGCAGAGTAAACAACTGACTGAGTGCTGTCACAGCATGCTGTCACACACACACACACACACACACACACACACACACACACACACACATACACACACAGAGGGCAACAGGGTGCACAGCTATCTGCTGACTCCAAGAACACAAACACACACATACAAACACATAGCTGAGGACAGCTTTAGCTCAAACTCTTTACATGAACACACGCACACACACACACACACACATGCACACACAGACACACACACACACACACAGTCGACCCCACAGTAAACATCTATGTGCTGACTGCCACAGCACACCGCCCTGGGCTAGCCGGCTCCTAACATGCACACACACAGAGACAGAGAGGTGGACGGATAGACAGCAACAGACATACACATAGCTGCAATCTCTAGATCATTACAGAAACAACGCAGAAAAAGAAATGGAAAGAAAGACAGGGGAAAAAAGAGAGAAGGAGAAATAGAAATATCCAGAATGATAGATTCGACAGACAGACTGACACGCAGACAGACAGATGCTTTCAACGCGTCTTTAGCCCTGTCAGTCTATAAATATTTGTCAGCATCCAACGCAAAGTGTTTTAAATAAACATTTGAGACAGATAAACACAAATACCAACAGAGGCATTTTGATCTGTCAACATCGCTCTGAGTATTTCATAAATTGATTCGAGACAGCGTTCACCCAAACGGTTAGTGATGTTCTCAGGACCGCGGAGACCGCGCTTTTAAGTCTTACATCAAAACAGACAAGTGATCCGTCTCTCTCTCTGTCTCTCTCTCTCTCTCTCTCTCTCTCTCTCTCTCTCTCTTTCTTCCTTTCTTCCTCTCTCTCTTGCTGTCTATCTCTGTCGTTTTAATTTACTCAAGTGTAATTTACTGTCATCTCTCTTGCCACTCTCTGAGCCGCACTATCTAATGAAGCAGAAATGCTGTAAAAAGTGTAATTTACTCTTGACACTATTCCATTAGCCATACCCTATAGCCGTTAATAACCTGGGTTCAAATTGATTCCCCAGTGTTTACACAATATAATATAGCCAGTAGATATACTGCAGTTACTAGCGCTCTCCATTGAGTCTCGTGTGGATTTACACATGGTCAGACAGTTTTCTGCTAATTCTGCACAATACTCATCCCAGCAAACATTTTGACATTGAATTGATGTTTATACGACAGCCTGCATAGACGGTGAAAGCACTGCCAAAATGAAAGTTGAGATGACATCCTCATTCGTCCGTAGCTGCTATACCTACATAATATTTTTTTAAATCAGGGCCTAAATATCTCTGTGATATCAGTTCGGTTCAGTTGGTAAAGCTGTATTAAAACACATATTTATATCTTATTGTGAAAATGTAGTGTTTGTTTGGGGTGATGTTGAACGTGGCCACCTGCTACACATTGCCATTCCATCAAATGCTTGCTTGGATGACTTTCGCAAGCAACTCTCAGTCTAGATTCACATGCCACAGTGTTCAATCTCCAGCCGGAAATTGACCCGGGAGAGTCTATTTTCCCTGGAGTTTCCCTTGAGTTTTAAACAACAGGCTCCACTCTGTTCTCGCTGTAGTTCCCCTAAAATTATAGCCTGCACCAAACTGACAGACCACCCAGTGATCATGTATCATATCACAACAGAGAAAAACTCTGACTGACCACCAAATGATAATATCTCAATGTGACACATAAAAAGAGCAGAGAGTTGTACACTTTGCTTCGACCATTTGTACCCGGAGAACTGGAAGAAAGCCTTTGATAAGAAATATTTGATAAGATTTTGTGCTGTTGATGATTTAGTATTGAATTGAAAACTGTCTTGAAACTGTCTCAACTGTATGGGAGAGATAATAGTGGTGAAAGTGAAAACTATGATTACAACAGTCATTGTTATACACTCTCTAATTGTGATAATTTCTAGTGAATTATAGTTTAGAGAAATCAAACTATTCCATAATTTTGTGGGGACCTCCTGGAATCCCTTCAAGGATGCCTGGGGGGGGCCCTGGACCCCAATTTGACAACCACTGGTCTACACCACAATGACAGACCATCATCTATCACATCTCAAAGTAAGAGAAAAGGTGGTCAACTTGGCTCCAGCTGGTTTTAAATGATCTAGAAATCCTCCACATCGCTCTCACTCCAGTAATGGCCTTATGCATATCAGGAAGAGATGAAAGAGGAAGAGATGAAAGAGCGGAAAAGCAGTCAACTTGGCTCCTACCGGTTTCCCTGGAGATCTGGACGAAGGCCTCCACGCCGCTCTCGCCGTAGTTGCCCTCGGAGGCCAGCGTAGACACGTAGTTCCACTCCATCGCCGTGACGATGTCCATCATGGCCTGGGCCTGGTAGGAGTCGGGCGGCACCACGCGGGAGAAGAAGTCGTAGCGGGTGTTGTCGCTCAGCTCCGGGGCCGTGGACGCATAGCTGATCTGGGGGATCTGAGGAAGGAAAGAGAGAGGGAGAGAGAAGCATTAGGAGAGAATGAAGGAGAGGGAAAGAGGCTGAACCGGTCGGGGTGGGAAACTCCAGCTCGCCGATTAAATGCTTAGCAAGATTTGGTAGAGGCGTGCTCAGGCCGTCGGTCATTCTTGCTGAGTGCCGGGCTTCCTGACACTGTGTGACGAGTCCCACTGCCCCGAGCAGCACAGAGGAAAATCGATTCTTTAATTCTCCATGCAATGTAGGCCTTTTTGATAGATGTAATACATTTGTAAGAGTTTCTGTGGGTATAAAACTGTGTCCCTTTGCTGTCTAACAGTCTGTATGCTGAAATTTTCATGAATCTCTTTTTTTTTTTTCAAGTAAAGTAGCATAAGGGCGGAAGTTCAGCGATTCAATTCTTGCAAACTTGTCATAAATATCATTACCATCCTTTTATTTGCCGGTGAAAACATAAATTGTTTGTCTAAATAAGAAGGGTGAGCCACGCTGTGCCGTTTCTTATCATCTAATATTTCATGCCTTCATGCATATTTTTATTGGGATGTGTGCTGTTAAGCGCTATGACTGCCTCTCACTCTCTGCGGGGTGGCAGGGATTAATAATGCTCGGGGATCAGAGAAGTTGTCATCACGACTGCTGAAACCCAACTGCGGTGCCGCACATATTGTTGGTTCAGAGATTTGAATGAAAGAAGCAAACAAACAAATCAAAGGTGAGTAAGTATGGAGGAGTGAACGAGAAGAGGCAAATAATTGGGAATTTGAATCTGGAAGGAGAGAGAGAGAGAGAGAAAACAAAAAGGGGAAATTGAGGAGGAGGAGAGTCTTAACAAGTGTCATCACTCAACTTTGTTGTCAAGGCTACGCGGCTGAAGTGAGGCATCTGGACGGACAAGGAAAGAAAGACATTACGAGAGGAGAAGAGAAGAGGAGAAGAAATTGATTTGAGACAGAAAGACAGACAAGAGAACAAGAGAACAGGGAAGACAGACAACACAAGGAGCAGACGGGAGGAGGGTGAAAGGAGGCTGACAGAATGAAGACACGCACTCACGCACGCACACACACACACACACACAGACACAAACACACACACACACACACACACACGCACGTATTGCCAGTGCAAGGTGGTGTAATAGGCTGAAGGTGTTAGATGGCTGACAGGCAGATTGATTTTTCCACAGACAGAGAGGGACAGCAAGGAAAGACCCTTCCTACACACACACACACACACACACGTAAACACACACCACACACACACACACACACACACACACACATCCTCCTAACTACTTACAAACACACACACACAGGTTCTTGGGTGGCAGTCTCATTGGCATTCATAGGAAGTAAGACTTAACTGCCAATCTAAACCAAAACACAAGGCATGTCAGCTGTCACACACACAGACACAGTCACACACACACACACACACACACACACACACACACACACACACTTAAATACAACTGCCTACATTTGCTGAACACAGCAAAAACCACTCGTCACAGTTGCATGACAAGATTTCAGATGGACAGAGTGTGTGTGTGTGTGTGTGTGTGCGTGTGTGTGTGTGTTTGTGTGTGACTGGAATGCTTCTAAAGCCCATCACTCACTATCTGTCTTTATTCCCTTTGAACAGCATCAGAAGTCCCCCGCCACCTTGCATCTAGCCTTGTCTTTGCCATTTTAAAAGCTCAGGCATCCATCCTCAATGAGTGCTGGAGGATTTTCCAAACAGTTCCTCTGGCAGTGGAGCGACAGTGTTGTAGCACTGCAGCAAACAGGTGAAAAACTGCTCCAGGTTTCAAGCCTTGGCTCTTGTTGCTCATTTTCAAAAATATATGGATTTGAATTTCATGGGCCACAGCACCAACATAGATGAATTCTTAAATTGAGCAGTATTCTGCTCCGAGCAAAGACTTCTGAAAGAGCAAATAAATATGCTTCCACGACAGCAATCAATGCACAGTAGGCGGATGGTGTCTCATTTTTCAGTAGGTGGATATCTCATTTTTGAACAAAACGCTTCTTTTGTTTTTAGCGTTGTTAATACCCTTCCATTTTTCTCTGCTCCTTCCTGAGTGAACTTTGTGGGAGTTCATGTTTGCGACGCTCTCGTGTGCCGTTATTGCTCTCCTCTGCCGGGGGAATACAATTGAAAACTTTCATAAACTTCAGGAGGGGTATGTATAATTCATAGCGGATTGGAGATAAACAAATAAAGAGAAAGGGAAAGAGAAAAAAATCAAAGCCGGGCCAGCGGTAGAATACAATCGGTAAAACGTGTGTGCATATGTTTTTGTTTGAGAATGCGGGTATCGGGCTGTGTATATGTGTGCCTGTGTATGCGTGTGTGTGTATTTGGGCAAATGTGTGACAGTATATGCATGCGTGCTTGTTCCTCCGTTACGCTTGCCCTTTTACTCTCCCTGTAGATCTAAATGGGTTAATATCCATTTCAAAGAGGAATGAATGCATGGCTGTGGGAATACGATACAATATTTGTCTGTTTACAACAGCAACGGGAAACTAACCCCGTGACCTGGGCAGGCCTGGTACTTTGATCTTTTGTTATTTTGCTCCGCTGCTGGAAATACTGGAAACTGAGACATTGCACACACACACACACACGCGCGTATACACAGGCAGCACAGTCATCTCCCTGTCATATTTCCCGAGTTATTACTGGCATAGAGGGAGGAGAGGGAGAGAGAGACAAAAAGAGGAGGGGAGAGAGAGTTACCTGCACATTCATCGACATCCAACATTGTCTGCTGCAGGCATAGACCCAGTACTGTCCTTCATCACCACACCTGTGGTATCCGAAAATTAGCGTTTCCATATCAGGCCTGAACGATATTGACCAAAAATCGAATTGTGATTATTTGACAGAATATTGAAATTGTGATTTAAACTGCGATTCAGTTTTTCTAGTCATAGAACTTTAAAATTGTTTAACGAAAAGTGACTTGGTTAAAAAATAGATGTCAGTGTGCAGGATTTACTGAGTTTGAGTATGATGAAAGGTTTTCACCAATATTGTACTTGACTCACAGACCACAGTTTACCCGCAGCACTAAAACACCTTGTTCAGAAATCGATTTTGGACGCCTCTCTCTCTTAAGAAAGTAATTACAGCCTCTGTGATTTGGAAATTGCATAAATTCATATAACGATTTTGACTGTTTTTCAGATTAATTGTTAAGCTCTCTTCCATACGCATGCATAGACGCATATATCCACAGACTCAGGCACATACAGGAAGAGACACTTACACAGACACAAACAGACATCCAACATTGTACGCTGCAGCTGTAGCCAAGAGAGCATCTTTAACAGCCTTGTAACATCTGTCTGAACCACTGTGTCTGTACATAACACACACACACACACACACACCCAGCATCTTCACAGACACACCATCTTTGTCCGCTGCAGGCGTGGACCGCAGAGTACCTTTAATGGCAGCGTAACATTGGAGTTTAACACAAGCGCGTATGCAGGCACAGACACGTTACAGACGCACACAGACATCCGGCGTTGTCGGCTGCAGGCGTAGACCAGAGAGCACTTCTAATGGCGTGTAACATCTTAAGTGCAGGCGCCTGTGTTGTGAATCATTCATGTGCTGCGAGTTGTGAGCGAGTGCAGCCATTTTCAAAGTGGCAGAGTTGGAGTTGGATGTTAGAGGCGGGAAATTAACGGCTTGGTTCCCCCACATCGCTGGGGAAGACGATTACGCCTCCAATCCCCCTAATTCCATTTGCTCTAATGAATATGTGTGCGTGTGTGTGTGTGTGTGTGTGTGTGTGTGTGTGGTTGGGTGTGTGGGTGTGTGAGAGAGTGTCAATGTGCGGTTTCAATTAGCATTAGATGAAAAAAGAAACTACTCACTCTCTCTCTTTCTGTCTCTCTCTCTCTCACACACACACACACACACATACACAACGCAAGCACACTTAACAATGGGGTAATGTATTGCTTCAATTTAATTTTATACTATTATCAGTCAATGTGCACATCCCATAAACCCTCACTCTTCCTTCCTCACTCCTTTTTCTTTTTCTTTCTTTCTTTCTTTCTTTTTCTTTCTGTTTTCTTTCTTCTGTCTTCCTTCCATTATTTATTTCTTCTATCTTCCTTCCATCATATTGTCCTTCCATCCTTCCTTCATGTACATTTCCACTTGAGCAAAGTACTACATCTTTACTTGTCCAAAATTAAAAAATTCCAAGCCTCGATTCAAAAATATATCATTGTTGTCAGCTGAATGCCCTGTAATTCCAATTTGGTGAGTTTCACATTTTTACTTGAATTTTAGGATTGCATGGTCCTTATGGGTTAACAGAGTTTTACCCTTGGGCTTATGAAAACCTTACAAAACCCATTGTATAATCACAACAATACATTCTAAAAATAAGTTTCTTATTTCCTAAGAAGTTGACATTTTGGAGATGCAAAGTTTTCACTCCAGCAGCAATATTCTGTAATAATGAGAAATTGCTGTAGACCTTGTTTACATACAGTTGGCTTTCAAGTGCAAATTAGACTGTGCAGGGTGTTTTGGAATACATACACATTTGTGAATTATGTCTCAGTTTTGATTCGCCACGGTTTTTCAATGTCTCTCAATCATCCAAACATTTGATTTGAACAACCTCTGCTCCCAAAGCTCTTCAGATTAGCAAAGTCATTCTGTGAAAGAAAAGCTCAAATCAAAGGCTTGTAGTACTGCAGTGTTTACCCCTTACAGTCAATTTTCCTAGCAGAGTCAGGAGGCCCTGAACCAGCACTTAGATCCTGCAACTCTCCCCTAAAATTCACATTAGATAAAATAAAGCTAGGGCGGCTACTACCTATAGGCAATCTGGCCACATAAAGATCTCAAGTCTTAGCGCTCTTGCTTCAGGAGAGAATTGCTCACACTCAAATATGGATCGGACTTTCCTAGGCCATAGAAATAACAAATGAATTCTTGAATTGAGTGGTATTCCCCTCCGAGCAAAGACTATTGAAAGAGCAAACAGATAATATGTTTTACCTGCATGACAGAAATCAATGCACACCAGAAGCTGGATGGTGTCTGATTTTTCTAGGCAGTGGATATTTCATGTTTGAATGGAACTCTTCTTTTAGTGCTTTTAATACCCACTCATGCTTCTTGACAGTCCCTTCTCAGTGAACTTTGGGAGAGAGAAACCAATATAAGCCACCTATAGACAGTCAGGTCCCTTAGGTCTATTCCTTAAAGGCCTTGGAGATACTTGAAGACTGTTTCATTCTTCAGGCAGAATCCCAATGGGGAGTCGAGCAGAAAACTGACAGTGGCATTTGGAGCTTAACGGATGCAATGATCTGGGCCAGTGGCTCTTTGGGACTTTCCGACCTGAGACCTGAACTGAGTAAATTCACTCCTTGGAGTAGCACCCACAGAAGAGCCAAGAATAAAAAGTGAGAAAAATGGAAACACACACTATCCCAGTCCCCAACAACTGGTGCTGGAGAGCATACAAAATACAAGATATAGACTCTGCAACCTGTGCTCTGCTCCCAAGCTGTAGGAATTTATGAACACCTAAAAAGTGACCTTTTGAAATGTCACTTTGAAAGTGTGACTGAAATTATAGACCTTTGGGGCAGAGCAGAGTATAAAGCCTCTATGTCTAAACATTGTCATTAAAACAGACTGCGGTAGTGTTGTTGTCGTGTGGAGACCCAACAGAAACAGACCTGTGACCCATTGTGGGTCTTGAACCATGGTTTGAGAAAGAGGAAGCTAATAGACCTTGTATCCACCAGAGGGACTGAAGAGATTTTGTGTGCGTGTGTGTGTGTGTGTGTGTGTCTGTCTGTGCGCGTGTATGACTGTGTGTGCGTTAATAGCGTTAACTTGTGTTTGTTTTTGTAACTGTTAGTGTGTAACGAGAAGTTATGTCTCTGGATGTGCCTGTGTGTGTACTGGCATGTGTGTTAGTGTGTGTGAACAACATGAGTGTATGCATGCATCGTGAGTGTGTGTGTGTGTGTGTGTGTGTGTGTGTGTGTGTGTATGTGTGTGTGTGTGTGTGCATCTGGCAGTAATGGAGCTGTCGGGGCCAGAGTCGGAGCATTAGGTTGATAGATGGCACTAGTCTGAAGCTAATTAACCCCAGAACAGAACACACATACACAGTCACACAGTCACACACACACACACACACACAGTCACACACACACACACACGCACACACACACACACACACACACATACACATGCACACACACAACAGTATGACAGAGAGGTGTGGCCATGTCAGGACATAGGGTGCTGGAGGAGTTGTCCACTAATACACACACACACACAAACACATACACATACACACACACACAGTTACAGGGTCAGTGTGTGTAAGGCGTACGGGTGGCTGGTCAGGGTCGATGATGGTGATTAAACTGGAAATTAACAGCTGTCTCAGTGGACAGAGCCCAAGTCAACTCTCCCAAGAAACTGAAACAAATCTGCCACTCCTAAATACACAAAAACATGTTACACTGATGCACGCACACACATGCATACAGGAGGGATAACCATGTCAGGCACTCACCTTTTTAACCTATTTTAAATGAACCTGCCTTACTAAATTTAGACCTGAAAATTTGTGATGAGACTGCAATTTACCTGCAGGGAAAGATTGTTAAATGTTTGTTAAACCTGGAACAATGGAGAAGTTCTGCAAACACAGCAACAGTTCTTGGACCAGAATACTTTATTTTTGCCGGATCCAGCTGGAACCATTTTCATTGAGACAGAAAGCAGGGCAGGGAACCAGAAAAGAAAAGGATGGCGCACATACTGTAAATTGACCTGGACGTCTGGAGCCCTGGTTTCAAGTCAGCCTAGTGGGTTGTTTACTTCCTCAGAACTTGACTCAGCCCTCTAATAGCCAGCCGTGGTCTGTGTCTAATGAGGAGAGGACTGGCACAGTGGGACCTCATCAACTTAATTTACCAGCAAGAAGACTGCTTGGGTTGAGTCTTGCTCTCTCGCTCTCTCCAAGTCTCTCCCTTTCTCTCTCTGTCACTTCCTCTCTCTCTCTATCTATCTGACTCCATCTGTCTCTCTTTTCTCACTGTTTGTCTCTTTGTCTCTGCCTTCCTCTGTCTCTGTGTCTATTCTTCCTTCCCTGCTCAAAATACGGATAATTGGCTGGACCGCAACAGCGGGGCCAGCCCTATAAACGTGAATGTCTGTCACTGACTGATTGACTGACTGACAGACTGACTGATGAAGTTACACCATTGGTCGGCCGTGGCACGTGACACATCAAAGGATCACAGAGCCAGAAATTTAAGTTTCGTTTTCTCCGCCATCTTGTTTCTCCGCTGAGATTGGGAGCCCGTTTCTCCACACAGTAAGCATGTATGTAAGCTGAAACTAAAGTAGAATCTATACAATTATATCATATCGCCATTTATTTCGATGCATGTGCGCGAGCACAGTCCACCTGAAGCCCTCTGTTCTGTCGACGGAGAGAAAGACACAGATAAGCATGGAGGTTTCGGCGCACCGAGGGCTTACTGCCAACGCTTCCCTGAGTTTCTCGGGGGCACGGTTCCGGCCAGGGCTGATAGCTGGGCGCCGATTTGTTCCCGGTGATCCGGCCGAGATTTCGGCGGGGGTCCCGACGCCGATGCGTCACCGGGTGTCCGGCGAACGCCGTTTTCGGCACCGAGGGGTACCAGAGCGACCGCCGCTTAGATCGGGAGGATCAATGCGGGCCGTGGGCACGGTGGAGAGGACAGCGGCAGACAGAGGAGACGGGACGTGCTGGAACGGAGATCAGTATGGATGTATGGACTATTATTCTGTATTAACAGTCTACAGCGGAGTTAATTACACCATTGGTCGGCCGTGGCACGTGGCACACTCATACACGGTCCAGCCATATACTAGGTTTTGACCTAGTCTTGTTTTTCTCCTGCTCCCCCAAAGGCAGGGTTCTCTTTTCATTTCCATGCTTTCTCATTACTCTGCTTGGCTTTCTTTGTCTCCTTGCCTTTTCTTGCACTGTAATTTCTGTCCCCTTTGTTGAAATGGAACGGTCTCAGTCCGTTCATTTTGTTTGTTTGTTCATCCAACCCATCACATGCAATATCTCAGACACCTATGATTGGATTTTCAGTAAACTTGGGGCATTTTCAAAATTACACTGATTGGCCCAAGGGGGGAGCCACAATTACTGCTA
This sequence comes from Centroberyx affinis, assembly GCF_046629955.1. Lineage (NCBI taxonomy): Eukaryota > Metazoa > Chordata > Actinopteri > Beryciformes > Berycidae > Centroberyx > Centroberyx affinis. The sequence goes on from NW_027281989.1 coordinate 60,997, forward strand.
AAAAAAATAATACCCACTCATATCTCAGACAACACAAGCTTTCTCCCATAAGGCTTTTTCATTTATTTAGTAATTGACTCAAGGGGCGACTGCATCATCTGTATAATCAACAAGTATGGCTTGTTAATTGTACATACAAATGCCAACAAGAAGACGACCAGACATTGCAAAGGGCCTGAGAAATGTATTTGCATTGTTACATAACACTGACCTTTTCACATTGTATATTTCGTTATTTAGCACTATTTATGTATTGGATGACAGCTGTCATCCACGTCATAGCCCATATACTATCAATGCTCCTTTTATATTTTCTTGTAATCTGTACATTTCAAAAGTTATTCCCATCTCTCACAAAACACAACCACAAGGTGACATACAGTATGTGTAACTGATGGGCCCAGAGGGGGCCTGCATCGTTCATGGGGGGTGACATGTTTACTGTTGCCTTGTTTATTTTTATTCTAATTACCGTCCCTTGTGCCCAGTCACAGTAAAGCCCTCACAAGGTCAAAACACATAGGCAACTAATTAACCTATTGACTGTTTAATTTTGACTTTCTATGGCTGACACATTGTACTGACAACCTTGACATGCAAGTGCACCTCGAATCAGAGGTGCACTTGCATGTATGCAGCCAGTATGTATTAAAGTGTAAGTGTATGCATCTGTCTGTGTCCACGTGTGTGAGCATGTGTGTGTGTCTTGAGTCAGTGTATGTGTGTGTGTCTTGAGTCAGTGTATGTGTGTGTGTCTTGAGTCAGTGTATGTGTGTGTACATGCCAGTATGTTGCGTGCATATGTTTTGTGTGCATGTGTGCATGCGTATAACCTTGTGTGTGTGTGTGTGTGTGTGTGTGTGTGTGTGTGTGTGGACAGTAGCCATTGTTGAAGTCAGACTTTTTTATTGCTTGCTGTTAATGAATAATTGAAAAGTACTGCAGCATAAATGAAGGGCAGGGGGATTATACAATGGAAGGGGCGGGGGCTGCAATGGCTACTACTGTGTGCGTTTAAGCGTCTATATCAGCAAGCACTTTTATGAGCCTGTGCGCCATTTCTATTTGGGGTCAATGATATAAATCAATTGCATTTACTAGGGTTAGACCAATATGTTGATTTGCCCATCCAATATTGGCTTTTTATTAAATATTGGATATCGGCCAGTCATTTTTTCCACCTCTGATATTATGGTTCCTCCCCTCTGACCACAGCAACATAAACTGTAAAACCTTTTATTTTAAAACCTTTTATTTTTTTATTCAATTGTTCAATAATGCCTTATTGTAAAAAAAATCATCATCTAAAGGCAAAGAATTGAAGAATTGAAGAGTTTTAGTGTCCCATGATGGTGTAACTGCTGTTTCAGAGGCTTTTTCACCCTGGCAAGAATGCAATTCTGGGATAATCGCTGATGTTGTTATTTTTAATATTTTGGCATCAAATTTAAAGATATTGAAGATAACAAAATATCACCTCTTGGCAACTTCAATCCAAAAACATCAGTATCGATATCAGCCTTCAAAAAAACATTCAGTATTGATCAAACCCTAGCATTTACAAAGCACAAGGAAAGATAAATATCAAAGCCAGAGAGAAAGGAAAGGACAGGGAGAGAGAAAAGGAAATGAGGAAAGATATCACCTCATTCTATCACAGTTCATTGTGTTTCTATCTGGATCAGAGATGCTGCTTTAATTGCTTCTAAACAACATTGATATTCTCTTTACTGTCTTGCTTCCCCCCTTGCATGCTCCCCACATCACAGGAGATGAAGAATATAATAGTAGTCTGTAATTTGTTTGTTGACAAGCAAACAAAAACAAGTAGACAAGGATGAAAGAGAGAGAGAGAGGGAAAGCAGGTAAGAGGAAGCTATTTCATGGGAACAGAGCCAGAAGAAAAGGGTGAGAGAGAAGAGAGAAACGCCAGGGAAAGACAGCAAAGGAAGGGAATAGAATGAGAGACAGGAGGAGAGAATAGATGACAAAGAGACATTTAATGGGAGCAAAGAGAGGATGAAGAAAAGAAAAGAGAAACAATGCCAGTTATGGAGAACAAAAGAAAGGGAGAGATGAGAGAAATGGAAAGAGTAAGCAAGGGGGGATATTTAGACTTGAGACAAAAGAGAAGGGAGGAGAAAGAATGAGAGAGATTAAAGAGGAAGTATGAGAGAAAAAGTGATATGAAGATGTATGCGAGAGAGAGAGGGAACCAGAGAGGGGGGAGAGAGAGAGAAGATGAATTAAGGAGACAGAGATAATTGATGGGAGACAACAAAGGGAGACAGGAACCGAGGCAATGCGGATTTCTGCAGATTGAAAAAAAGACAGAACAGGAAAGATCTGAGGGGAGCAGAAAGCAAGAGAAGAGAAATGAGTAGAGTGCCTGAAAAATAGCGAAGAGGTTAAAAAAAGAGGGAGAGAGATGAGGGATGACACTGATAGAAGACGAGAAACAGGGAAAGAGAATAAGAAGAGGAACAACAATGCGGCATGCCAATGAATAAAACAAGAGAGAGGAAGATGAGATTGATATAGGCGGGAGCAAAGACACAGAAAAAGGGGAGACAGAAGAAAAAAGGAGAGAGTAAGATAAAATGATAGAACAAGAGAATGAGACACAGGGTCTGTTGGTAAATGCATACTGATGCTCCATCTAAAAAAGAGCAGTCCAGGTCCATTAGAACGAAGCACAAATATTTTCGTCAGGTACACATTAACATCATTAATCCCTGCAGCAAATGTGTAAATATTAAAGCAACTCTGTGAAAGTGTGTCGTTCTGGCTCATACAGGGTTAAAAGTTCTGAAATGTAGCTAGGCGCCAGACGTGCTTTAAAAGCAATCAGTAAAATCTTAAAATTAATTCTGAACGTGACAGGTCACCAGTGTAGGTGTAATGTGGTTTGGCACCTGTTAAAACCATGGCATCTACATTCTGGAGACGTGAGAGGGACTTTCGACTGAGGCAGGAGTAGATGAAGTTGCAGTAGTCTATAGAGAAGATAAATGCATGGTGACCTTCTCCGGATCAGCAAATGATAAGAAATGAAAATGAAACAGAAACAGGACTGCTTTACCCTCTTAACTTGCTTGTCAAAGCTTAGGATGCTGTCATAAAACATCCCAAAAATTGTAGCCTCTGGCTTCACATTTGAAGATAGGCTATCTAGTTTGTTTTGGATCAGGAACAATTTCAGATTTACTGTCACTGAGCTGTACAAACTTTTTTGCAACATCCAACTTTTAATATCTGCAAGGCACTCATGGAGCATGTCAAGGCAGTTCTGGTTGCTAGGTTTGAGCAGCAGGTATAACTGAGTGTCGTCGATGTAGCAGTGAAAAGACACGTTATTACATATATGTTTAGGGATAATGTGACCAAGTGGGAGCATGTACAGGGAAAATAAGATGGGACCTAAAATTGAACCCTGCGGAACCCCACAGGTAACACAGCTGAGGGTGACGATGAATTACTTATGGTGACAGAGAAAGTTCTATTGGAGAGGTAGGAGCCGTACCAGCCCAGTGCCTCAGTCAATTAAAATTGCATGATGAACTTTATCAAAGGCCACCCTTAGGTCTAAAAGATTTAGAATTGCATCTGCTGCTAAGAGAAGGTCAGAGAGAGTAAGCGAGCGAGAGTTGGCTCGAGGACAAGGTATGACAGGTGAATGAGGTGAGGGGGTGGTAGTGCCAATATCAGTAAGGTTACAGACACACACACACACGCACACACACACACACACACACAGAGGGGCCAGTGAGGTGAAATCACACACACACACAAATAAACACACAGGACTAGTGTCAATGTCAGCAACGTAGCAGGTACACACAAACAAACACACACACTACCAGTGCCAATATCAGAGGGGCGAGGGTAGCCGGAGGCCAGGGCCCAAGGCTACTGCCTTTAATATATCTCTGTCAATACATTATCTCCCATACCCCCCCCACCCCCACACACACACACACACACACACATACACATACATATATACACGAACACTCCTCTTTTCACTCTATCACACATGCACTGTAGTAATTATGAACAACACACACACACACAAGCATACACACATGCACACCTGTACACACACACAGACACACACTCACACACATATGCACACACAATTGGCGGTCTAAGAAAATAACTTTTATCTTCTTTTATCTTTAATAAGCACTTACATTAACCACTATCCAATGCTGACATTTTGACGGGCAAAGTGGAGTTGAGTGCATCCTCTTTTCATTTCTGACATTTTGACAGGACAAAGTCAGCGACAGACTAAAGCATTCCAAACCAACTTTTAATGACTCTCCTAAAAAATTACCTAAAATGACAAGCAGAGGCAAAAAAAATTACAAAAAAAAGTAGTGTAAGTCTGTTGCCTAACTTTCTACAAAGCCTTATCATGACAAGTATTAGGTTTAGTCCATTAAATTGACATCAGCAGAGGGACAAAGACTCTAGCATGTGGATTATTGCTCTTATTATTTATGACAGTTAAGAAGACAGCCTCCTTATTTTGCTCATTATCTGGTATCTATTATTACCATTGATTGTCTTACAGGGCTTTCTCCAGGCAGTGGAACAGCATGGGGTAGTTACTGCCACAGCTGGTATCTATTTATAATTATATCCAATTATAATTTTCAACAAACTTTGACCAATTTTCTCCCTTAACTCCATGGAGGAGTATGTGCAGGGAAACAGCCATTTCAGTTATTTATGTCAATCTTTAAGTTAAAGCATGATGATGAGAGACTGGTTTGACATCTCAGACCTTTGCTGAGTTGTTCTCATAAATCCAAACAATGTGCTGCATGCCTGACAGTGATTTTAAAAAGAGACTGGAGATAGACTGAACAAATGAATAAATGGCATATAAAACAGCAGTTTTATAACCTCAAATTCAGTCCAATCACTACTACAATAATCCCTCCCTACTTCAATGCCTTTATCTCCCTCCTTCTCTCTGTGTCTCTCTCCCTCTCTCTCTCCCTCCAACTGTCTCTCTAATACACTTATCTACCTGTACACTCTCTCCAACTTCCCTCACTGTCATCACTTCTTTCTTTTTCTCAAAATACCTCATTCCCCTCTCTCTCCCTCACCACCCTACATCTCATTCTCACACACATACGCACACCAATTCTCTTCCTCTCTCCCTCATTATTTCTCTCACACAGTTCTCTCTCTCTCTCTCCCCATCCTCTCCTCGCTCTCCCCCAGTGAGTCGAATAATTTTGTTTCACTCTGCAGCTCTGTTCAGTAGGAGTTCTCCTCCTGTTGTTTTTCTGTGTGTGTGTATGTTTGTGTATGTGATTAATGTATTCCTCCAACAGGTGCACTTCAGCAACCTAAATCTCATGTGCAGTGACACACACACACATCCACACACAGGAGGAAGTGACCAGACTACTTGATCCAAGAAGGCAACCTGCAGCTTCTTCTCCCGGTTTTGTTTCTCCCTGCCGTTACACAAAAGTGCTTTCCAGCAGTGCCTCTTTGAGGGTTTGTGCATGTTTGAGTGTGTGCGTGCGTGTGTGTGTGTGTGTGTGTGTGTGTGTGTGTGTGTGTGTGTGTGTGTGTGTGTGCGCGTGCGTGAACGTGTGTGTATGAATATGAACACCTGACACCTGCCAGCATACATACTCAGTATTCCTGTATGCATTTGTGCATCCCACTGTGCGATATTAGCTCCAAATGCTACCAATCTCCCCAACACACACACAAAACTAGGCAGAAGACACACACACAAACACACACACACACACACACACACACACAATATGCACACACAGAGAGGAAGAGATACACACCTGCCAGTATTTGTGAATTATGAGTCAGAGCAAGATTTTTAAACAGGTATTCCTCGGTATCAAACCCCATTAGGCAATATTCCCATTGTTACACTTGTAAATGAGCCTCATACATCATGCAATATAGTAGCAGACCTGCACGGAAAGCATTTCAAATCTGTGTAATGAAAAACAACTTAGCAGCAAATTAGAGGGTTGCAAGTCCTTAAAAACCATTTGGGCGTGCATGTTCTGGTTATGAAATAGGTTTCGGTTAAGTATTCGGTACAAGGACAAATTTCTGAGAAGGCGGGATGAGTAGTTTCAATGAGCGTGGACAAAGTCAATGCAAAATCAATTCATGGACACACACACTTGTGATGGAGGGTCTATGACAGTGAGAGTGAGGGGTACACACTCACAAGCATAAATGAAGATACAGCACACAACTAATGTCGTGACTGAAAAGTGCATGTGTGTTTTCTTAGATGCCGTGGGACCCTGCACCCTTCACTTCAACAGCCCCTCAATGTTTGTGTGTGTATGTGAGTGCATGTGTGTGTTTTAATTTATTTCTCTGTATGAGATTGTAACCCCACACAAGAGGCTCATCATCAGCACAGCGGGTAACCACTTCAAATCGGACGTGTTTTGCATACCCTATTGCCTCAAATTACAGTATGTATCAGCATTGGAAGGGTGTTGTGTGTGTCTGTGAAATCATTCTGCACCTGTGCTGATCGCATAAGTGTACCATTGGGGCTTTCTGCATGAGCATTGCTTTATTGCGTACACACACACACACACACAGTCACGTAACTGTAGCACAGGGATTTCCACAGCAGTAGTGTCTGTTTATAAATTGTTATTTGTATCATTAATCATTATGCATCATATGATGCAGTTATAGCCAGTGTAGTGGTGCCATAATATAATGTTGCCAGGGCGTGGTACAGTATGCTAGGTTGGCAGGGTGTGGGATATTAATATGGGATCAGGATACAAACAGTCTTTCCATTCACGTCTATCTCTCTAGGAATCCTAACAATTATCAAATATTTTGCAGTTTGCTGACAGCGTACACTGACAAATATGTAGAAACTGAAACATCATCAAAAATACAAAATAAATGCAAAATGAGGATTTGGTTCACCAACAATCAAACAATACGTGGTTTGAATGGGTATCAGTGAGGAAGAGACAAGTGTGTACAGTACCACATTAGTGTGTTTTTGCTGCCTCTTCTTTTCTATCTACAGAATGTATAGACAGACATACACACACACACACACAGTGTAGGATCCTGAATATATAGTGTAATATGTACTGGTTACAGTCCTTGTGAAATGTAAGTGTAAGGTAATATAAGTGTTCTTGTACACTGCATCTCATTACGTGCTTTCTTACTGTGTAAAAGGTCTGCACCAATATCGCTAAGATAAAATCCCTGTATGTTTAGAGTACTGGCGATTAAAGTGATTCTGATTGTAAGAGTCAATTAAACAGCTTGTTGGCAGAGCGGTCCCTGTGCCTTCGTAGGGTGGAAAGAAGCACAAATTTCTTCTGACATTTCAACAATTGTTTCAGGGTTGAGACAACAGTGCAGCAGATGGTGCGATATTATACTCATCTATCGCTAGCGCTTCCCTGCATCATCACACGGCCATCTTGGCAGGCCAGCCAATGAAGTCAGATACAAAGTGACAGGTTCAAATAACTGTGCGGTTGATACAAGAGGTGATTGAATTCGAATGACAGGCGATGGTAATCAAACAAGAGGTGACTGTGGACAAATAGAATGTAATTGCACTGAATATCAAGTGAGTATGGTAAAAAAAGTTATTGTCAGCAAAGATCAAGTACTCAAATATGGATAATGGAAATCAAGTAACATATGATCTCTGGTCAATTAAGAGGTTGTCAATTGCACTTGAGTATTAAGTGGTTGTAATAAAATGAGAGGTGATTGTAATCAAATATTAAGTGATAAATATTAAAATGACTATAGAGGTGACTGTACTAAAATTAGATGTGACTGTAATCAAATAACAGGTAAGTAATGACCTTTATTCCATTGGAGTAACTGGGGCTTAAATGGCTTAAAGGACACCTTGCCAGTAGTTGCTTAGTTTTCCTTGTCCGTGAGTTGGTCATCGGATTCAAACCAGCGACATTCACATCACAAGCCCACTTCTCTAATCTTTAGGCTATCGCTGCTCCTGGTGACAGTGACCAGTTTCAGGTTATTTTATTCAACTATCATGTGTTTGTGGTCAAATAATAAGTGAACATATGAAAAAATGTATATCAAATACATCATTCAAATATGAAGAGCACAGTCAAATAGCAGGTAGTTGTGATCAAATAAGAGGTAATTGTACTATCATATTGTTGTGCTCAGATAACAGGTAACAGCAGGTGACTGTATTAATTTATCAAGTAAGTCTTGTCACGTATGAGGTGATTAATATCAGATGGCTGGTGATCACAATCCCCTGCTATTCGATTTAGCTTTGATTTTGTTCTGTTATTGTTGTTGCTTGCTTGGATTTGGATCATTTTTTCATCATTGTATTCATACTGTGCTTTATAAATCACTTTTATGTTCCTTCACTGGGGAAACTAAAAAAACTAAGCTGAACTAAACTAGACTACACTCATCATCATTGGAATACAATACAGATCCAATTTGTTCGCCCAGACAGCTGCAAGATTAAAGCCGTACAACTCACCTGCTATGGCTTTTTTTTAAAAACGTGGTTAGGTGAAAAGGTGAAAACTTCCCACTTCAAAGTTTCCCAACACTGACTTCACTCTGTTAAAAAAAAAAACTCCCAACATGGACAGTTCTTTCATCCTGCTGGGGGAAGAACAGGCGATACTGTTGGGGGACTAGCTCGTTATCTGTACCATATGGTCTTGAGGGAAGTGGTATCATTTTATTTTTAGGGAACGGCGCACTGCAACACACACACGTGCGCGCACACAAAAGCACACACACACACCCGCTGAGAGGAGGCAATTCCATTTCCGAATACCCCCCGTGTCTTCCAATTCTTTTTTTCCCTCACACATGCGTGCACGCACACACACACACACACACACACACACGTGGCTTCACACGTACACACACACACACACATTGCTTCTCACATACACAGACAAACACACAAACAACTCTGTGAAGTTTCTCTTGATGGCAGATGAGCAGATGAGTCATGATCATTTCTCTTTTTAGCTTGTAGACACGACTGTTGATATTGAAGATTATCAGCTCAACTTTCCAAGATCACTGAATCATCTAAATGAACTGCTTTTGGGTGGATTGTCCCTTTAACAAACTCGATCCCTGTCAAGAGTGTGACTCACGGGTTGCTGCATTAGAATGCGTGTGATGTGCCGGATTCTGACTCAGAGAATATCAATGCTGATAGAATGCCTGTGTGTGTATGTGTGTGTGTGTCTGTGTGTGCGTGTGTTTGAGACTATCAATGCAGTCACTGATTGTGTGTGTGAGAGAAAGAGAGAGATAGGCATGATAGTATGTACATGTGGTAGCACCTGAGAGCATATCTGTGTGTGTGTGTGTGTGTGTGTGTGTGTGTGTGTGTGTATGTGTACATGAATGTATGTGTCTGACAGAATAATTGACCCGTGTGTGCCTGGGAGAATATCATCTCACACTGCATGTGCTTTTGTAAATGTGTGTGTGTGTGTGTGTGTGTGTGTGTGTGTGTGTGTGTGTGTGTGTGTGTGTGTGTGTGTGTGTGTGTGGACCTGTATATGAGAGTGTATGAATGTAGCTAGCAGTCTGCCATTATGCTGTTAAGGTGTCCAACTGAGTAACAGACGGCGCTACGCACACAGACTTAATGCACTAATGCACGGTGTTGGCTAATAGAGAGAGCTACTGCTGAAATCACACCCTCTCAACAGCCTATTAATATAATGGGCTGGGTAGGAGGATGGAGGAGGGAAGGAGGGGAAGAACGAAGCGGGAGAGGGGGGCGAGAGAAGGAGAGATGATGGAGGGAAGGAGGGAAGGAGAAAGAAGGATGAATATTAATAGAAATTGGCTGGGTGGGAGGATATCGGCGAGAGAAAGAGGGGAAGGGAGAGGAGGAAAGAGGGGGAAAGTGAGGGGGGGTGAGAGAACGAGGGATGGTGGAAGTGAGGGAGGGATAAAGAGGAATGTGGGAGGATGGGTGGATAGGTGGATGGTAGAGAGAGGTACAGCTGAAATCAATATATAATAGATATAATGGGCTGGAAAGGAAGGGATGGATGGAGGGAGATAGAGGGGGTCAGAGAGAGGGAGGGAGTAGGAGAGAGAGCAAGGGATGGATGGATGGATGGATGGATGGATGGATGGATGGATGGATGGATGGATGGATGTGGAAGAAGTACTGAAATCACCCCATCCGAATTGCCTAGCATAATGGGACGGGTGGGAATAAGACACTATTGATGGAAGATATAAAAAGTTACCGGCTATGTAATGTTGGCGAAGTCTTCCCATATTCCAGCAATGAAAGGTAAGCTGGCTTGTAGCTTGCTAGTCAGAAACATGGGCCAATTTTGTTTGGTGAGCCTGCAGTTCAGCGAACAAAATCAGCTTTGACTCCCAAGAAAAAATTATACTGAAATATGGAAGTTGAAGCAGAAGGCTGGCTCATTAGCCACAGATCCACATGCTTGGTATGTGCAGAAAACAAATTCAAAACCGCAGGACTCATTCATTAACGATCACACCATGTTAGTGTTTTTTGAAACTTTTAGAAAAACATTAGCATCGTAAATTAGAAACGGAGCGCGCGAGGATTATATAGGAGGCGACGCTGACTTCAGCTCCTTATGCGTCCTTTGAGAAGAAGTCTGATTAAAAGGGAATGCAAAAATAGATTGGGAGACAGTGACAGTGACGTTTGGGGAGTTGACAGTGTGACCAACTCAGTGTTAAATGCTTACCGCTCAGCACCAGCCCCTATTCTCACTCCACAAAAGCTTTGTCATCAGAAAAGTGCTGCTAGTCAATTTAAAATCAGTCAGTTAACTTATTTTATTCAGCTTGGCATCTTTATTCTGCCCATTCTCTCTGCTTTTTTAAACTACTCTTACCCTATAAAACTTGATTTCTCTCCTTGTCTCACAACACACTCTTTCTCTCTCTTCCTCTCGATACACAATCCTCCCTCTCTCTCTTATCTCCTCTCTCTCTCTCTCCTTTCCTCCTCCCTTCCACCCTCTACACTCCACTTTAATTATCTCTCTTCCTCTCCTCTCACATCCCTCTCTCTCTCTTCACATCTCGTTGTCCTCTCTCGTCTCCTGCCTCTCCTACCCTGTCATTCCCTCTCATCTTTCCCTCTCTATCCCCTCCTTTCCTTTACCTTTCTCTCTCTCCCACACGTCTCTCTACCCTCCATTTTTCTCCTCACGTTTTCTGTCTCTTTCTCTCATCTGTGTCTATACGTGTTTAGTTTACATGCCAACACAAATGTTGAAGTAATAACCACTGACATTTTCATATAACTAAATGTCCATTTTGCTTCTTTCTAGCCCTGATTGATATAATACAAGAGTGATTCAACCTATACCCTATTCTAACCAACTGGTGTGGGGCAGGTATTGACCGCCCTGGGACGTTTTCCTGCAGCAGCAACAGCAGTTTGTTTGGGATAAATAGAATAAGAACTGGGTAGAAAATAGAAAATAGAAAATCCAAGGAAAAAGATGCCACAGTACTGGACTCACTGTTTGATTGACAAGTGATCACAAAGTAAAACTCAAGGATTATCACTTTAACCATCACATATATTTATTATGATGTTATTAATATAGTAACACAAATGCATTTTGTCCAAAACTGCACACAAGGATGTGTTGAAAGTGACGCATCCTTTTTCTCCCTCTAACCTTTCTCTACTCTCTCTCTCTCTTCGCTATCAGAGGTATTTTTTGGAGAGCAGCCTGTCCTTGTCCCTCCCCTCCCCTCTCTCTACACCTCCTCTTTCTCCCTTTTATCTCCTCTCCCTTGTTCCCTAGCCGTCTCTCCCCAGCTCGATTCCTCTCTTCACTTATTTACACCTCTGTCCTAACACCACCGCCACCCCCGGTGAGTTCCTCCCGCTTCCTCTCAGGCATTCTTCGCCTCAGTCCCGCTCCACTCACCTCCTGCCGTTGACTTTACATGCAATCGCACTGCCTCCAAGTTTTGTTTGTGAATGTAGGGTTCCAGCTCTCCATATTGTTGTCTGTCCTTGATCTCTCCCTTTGTGTCTCTCTCTCTTTATTTCTTCTTTCTCCCTCTGGCTCTGCTGTGCAATAGGTGTGGAGAGTTAGCAGGATACTCGAGAGAAACTGAGGGAGAAAAGGCGATTGGGAGAGAATCTATGTTCGTGGGAGTTCGTGCGACTCAAAGACTTTCATCATCGAAGTTGCCACTTCACATGGCGATTGTACAACTCTCTCTCTCTCTCTCGCTCTGTCTCTCTCTCGTCACCCCCCTCCCACCTCTACCTTATCATGATGTCCCTTTTCCCCCCATGTCATTCTCACTAATTCTCACCCTCTCTCTTTCATTCACATCTCCCTTAGCAATCTCCCCTGCTCTTTCACACATTCTGTCCCTCTGTGCCAGTCTGTCTATACATAGAAACGGGCCATCCGGGTACTTGCTACAGTTACACTACTACTAATAGTAATAATGTTATTTGTATAGGACTTTTCTAAAACAAAGTGCTTCAAAATGAAAGACACAGAAAACAGGGTTACACAACAAGTCCATATCCAACCCCCACCCTTAGTGGTATGTCTTCAATTTTGCTGCTGTCCTTTGTAACTATGTCTTGCTTGCTTGAATTTAGTTGAATTTTCAACTTCTAACTTTTAATGGTTTTTTGTCCCCAACATCACTGAAAAGCCAATTTCAGGCAAACGGGGGGATTTAGGCATGTGCACACTGGGTCACAGGCAGACACAGACTTATAAGGTATAATATCCAATTTATTTGGGGGTTTATTGTGTCAAAAAGTTGCATATAGTAGCTTTAAATCCTATTAGGAAGACTACACTGCTTTTTTTTTTTTTTGCTGGGAGTCAATAAGAGTGCCTCATATTCAGTTAAGTATCTTTTATTCTGTGAGAGGCTTATTTGATTTAGCCAAACCAGAACCGTGTTTAAGGTCTTAGTAAGCCACTGATAAGACATGTCTTCAAGTTAGCAGAAAAACATTTTGCACATGGTATTTAGTAGGGGCTCCTGTTTGGTATGTGTGGTGTGGTGATGTCTGATGTCCATAATGAATATTCATGTAGCGTCTTGCATAAATTAGCTTCCGTATTCATTAGTTATCCTGGGTTTAAATAGGCTGGAATAGGACGTGAACTATTTTGAAAGTTCAATCCAGGTTCAGGATCTGAATAGGATGTGGTTTGGGGGGATGAGTGTGTATCGTTCCGGTGTGTTTTTCCTGCTTAGCCCCGCTCTCTGTGTACGGCAGTTTGTCTCCAAACCCTCTACATCTTTTCACATCTAGCTCCGTTAATGATGACATTAATGAAAGGTGATGGAGCTGCCATCACACACACACCTTCCTTAGTTAGGCAGAAAAGTGTGGTTAGGCACATTTCCTGAATCCTGCGTGCACACACACACACACACACACACACACACACACACACACACACACAAGACAGAGACAGGAAAGCAGAGAGACAAACAGAGCAGCAGAGAGAGGATTATCAAGTCAATTTGTCCATCCAGGTAATCAGAGGGGAAACCTAATCAGTGGCTTGGTCCACAAACATTATCTAGTAGTCTTAGGGGTTTTCAAAGTCAATCTTTACCACCCTGATTGATTCGTAGAATAATCACAGTCACCATGCTAATATGAAACATGTCTGATATCTGCCTCCTGCCTTCAGGTCCTGAACAAGTCCTGTGGTGTGTAGGGATCACAGATTCTTCCCAAATGCAAGACCAACGATAGCCAACATGAGCAGGTTTCACATTGAGGTAAGGCAGAGCAAGCTGGTAGTATGGCTGTCCACCTCTACTGTTGTTTGGATTGGTGTCACGTTGGATCACGCGAGTTCCTGTGAGATTTGAGTTCCTGATGTCAGTGACGTGTCAAGAGTCAGCAGGACAACCGTCAGGTGTGGCGCCCTGTCCACGCCTAAGCGTCTAGTGTGAGCGCATTTACGGCCGAGAGACAAAATAATTGGTTAAATCTGTTGTTATGCGTGTGATGCAATGCGTTTTCGAAATCCTAGGATTTTAAAAGGCTTCTTGTGTGTCCCCAGCCAAAGGCACAGACGCAGAAAGAGAACAAACACCGACAAAAAAACAGACTTACAGAGAGACACACAGCTCATCATCAAGTCCTAAAAGAATTGGCAGACTCTTAGAATATTTGCTTTCATAAACACAGAGGCATGTTTTTCTGGTTTCTGTTTCTGTCTATAAATGGTAGTAGTACACTTCCGACTCGAGGAAAAAAAATATATACGCTTTCAACAGATTTCCACAGCTAAGAAATGCCACAGAAATATTTGGGTCCTGAAGCACCCTGTAACCTCCCTCCTGCTCCCTCATCCCTCCATTCTCTCTCATCTAGCCCCAGGACTGATGACTTAGTTCCTTCTCCGGCTATTTCCTGCCATCCGTCTCAGTCCATCTGTCAGTCTCTTTGTGAGAGGGACAGTAATATGATTTCTATCCCGGGACACAGCACTTTTTGACTGACCGACTGCCTCTCTGTCTGTCTCCCTGTCTGTGGGCTCGCCTGCCTATCTGTTAATTTGTCTCTTTTTGTGAGGGGGATAGTTATATGATATCATCCCAGGACACAGGGCTTTGACACTGCCTGCCATATCTGACGGTCTTCCTGTCTGTCTTTCAGTCCAGGGTTCCCGCTGGTCATGAAATTTCTGGAATGGAGGGTTTTCAGGTGACGTAACACACCCTCTGGCGGCCATGTTGGAGGTCCTCAGCTCTTGGGCAACAATGGTTGAGAAAATCTAATTGCGTTTCTAAACATACAATTTTTTTAGTCTCAAGATAATTCACACATTATTAATTTGTGGCCTGTTTCTGACTGGGAATGGATCATTTTGCCACTGATAAAGTTGATAATTTTGTTTTTAGATAATGACAGTTTGTTAGTTAGCAAATCATAGTCACTGTCACTGTGTTTACACACCAATTTATCTAGTAGAAGCTACTGTTATTAGTGGCTCGTAGTTAATATTAACATTAGCATTGGTTGCTTCACTATATCATCCTGCTGGCTAGTTACCTAGCTAACAAAGCTAAAACTAAATGTTTATTTAGGTTAACTGGGACCAAAGAGGAAAGGGTGAAAGACAAAGACATTTTCCTGTGTCACAGTAACCTAAATTTAGAAACAAACCTTTTCAGACTATCACTTTTATAACATTACTGAACTGACCCACACCCACACCATGACTACTTTAGATATCACTTTGTCTTGCCCAGATGTTACATATTTACCTATATATGTGCATTATTTGTGTACAAGTAATTCTCCACTGGACCTTCATAATGGCGCCAGACATGGTGGCTGCAAACTGCAAAGCCTCTATATCAGGGAATTGAAGTGTATTCCAGATTTTACAAATGGGTCACTTTACAGGAATATTCCAGATTGCATTTTACAACTTGTATCACAAATTTATTGCATTCGATGGTGATTTTCATTTGTTTTTACAGCTACTTCTTCAGAGCAACCTGACTTTTTATCCTTTGAGAACTTTTCTGAGCTGAAAAACATTAACAAACCAGATGTCATGGAAAAATCATTGAATTTTACATCAGGGCAACAGTGGACAGAAGCTGCTGTCTGTCGGCCTTGAGGCCAACCTGCCAGCCCATCTTTCGCTCTGCTTATCTGTCTTGCTGCATACCTGCCTGTCTGTCTTTGCCTGTCAGCCTGCGAGAAAGGCAGCAATCCCACATTATCCTGTGACACAGCAATTTTCTTCTGGGCTGTTATTGAAAAACACTCAAGCGGCTGAAAAGGGATATATGACCGTGACCCTCTCACAATGACATGGACACAAACAAAAACAGAAGCAGAAAGACAGAAAGAGACGATATGTGGAATGACACTATCCTTCAGTTCATTTCAGGTCTCTCTGGGCTCTTTTCTTCTGACATTTATGTCCTCTACTTTCCCCTTGTCATCCTCTGTTGTAGTTTATCTTCTACTCTATTCTACTCAGTTCAAACCTACTCTAATCGACTCTGTCCCACTCTATCCTGTTATACTTCCCTTTATTATACTGTATTCACCTCAATTCTATTCTACATCACACTGTGCCTCTACTAAGATAAGAAATTGGTTGAAATGTGTTGCAGCAAGAAGTATTAATGGGATACAGCAATGAAAAATAGAATATAAACAGAAAAACATAATAAAAAGGAGGTTATAAAAACACAACTGAAAATGTCAACACTAGAAGATAGGATAGGTCTATGCTGTAATCTACTCCTGGGTATCCAGGGAATGAGGAGTATGGATGCTGAAATCACATTGACTGTGGTAATTGCATGTCCATTCTATTCTATGTCTATTCTATTGTATTCTATTCTATTCTATAGCTCTTATGAAATATATCAAAAGATCAGAAAGGTAGCATCTGTGTGTGAGTGTGTGTGATCATAGACTCTC
>NW_027281989.1:80000-100000 GCF_046629955.1 Centroberyx affinis
GGTGGAAGGAGCCGAGCCTGGCTGACAGCTCCACTGTTGTTTTGACATCAGTGACGTTTCAGGAGTCTGCAGGATAATCTCAGTTATATCGTTAACTGTGTGACACCCTGTCCGCGCCTTAACGTCTGGTGTGAGCTGATTTACCGGTGACAGACAAAAAAAAATCTGTGAAATCTGTCTTCACGTGTGTGATGCAATGTGTTCTAAAAATCGGTTAGGATTTCAAAAGTCTTGTGCGACATACAGCATAGACCTGCAGGTTGTTGCTCTCAGCAGCATGGAAAGCTTCTATCTCCAAAGAGTCTACTTAACAGGATTTGAGAAAATAAGATGATTTTCCCTTTAGGTAGCCATGTATTTTTGGTAATGCTAATTTTTTAAACATATCACATGGGACCGAATGCCCTGGAACAGAACAAAAACAATTACAAACGAGAAACTAGACACATCACATCACATCACTGGTAAATAAAGGAGCTCCTTGGGCTTTTTCCAGTATTTAGAGAAGAACTATTTTACCCCGGTGTCTCGTTGATGAGTGTGTGTGAGTGTGTGTGTGTGTATGTGTGTGTTTGACTGAAACCATATGTGTGTGTCTGTGACTGAAATGAGCATTCAGTATGTGTGCCCTAATAAAATCAATTCCAAAATGTCAGACAGCTATCATAGATGTCCCACAAATTACAGCAAGTGCTGGCTGCACTTTAGCTCCGTTGTATTAGAGAAACTGTTGGGAAAACTTGGACTTGGACCACCTGGGAACCAATCAAATGAAAGAGAGTGTTTTGTATCACTCTACTGCCTATTCAGTAATATTCTTCTTCATGTTAATACAAGAAAGATGCTGGAGAAATGGACTAGGAGGAACTTCTTCAGTGGCTACTATAGTACTGTGAAGTCTCATTACTTATATATAGATATAGATTTTGTTTTTTCACAGTGTTTATGATACAATAAACTGAAGGCTTCTTACTTTTTGGCACATCAAACGGTTTTGTATGAGTATTAGTTATTAAAGTGGGTATTTGACTGAGGCTGTTGTTTCTCACTGTGTTTTCACTGGCCGACTTCACCAGTCTAACAGTTAAGACACAGTCATCCGTTGTCATAACCCCTAGGCCAACCTGGCTAACAAACACACACACACACACACACACAGTCACACACAGAACTATCAGGGAACTAGTAAAGCTGCAGTCATCCTTGCCTGAACCCCATAGGCCCCCAGGCCATCCAGGCTTAATCAATGGATCTCTGCCTCATCGATCCAGGACAAGGATCCCTGCCATGTATAGATTAGGTGGGTTTGATCCTTTGCCCTGTGGCCCAAGTTCACTTGACTTGAAAGTTTACACCAATAGACACACACACGCATGCACACACTACAGCTCGACTTAGTTCAAACTTAACAACAGCAGATAATGTTGAAAGTTGCTCGCTGTAGTAGCAAGTTGGAATGAAACTGAGACAGTTGATTGAGGCTGTAGTTTTTTAGGGATTCATTTCACTTTGATAGAACATTTTCAAGACATTTATTTTGACACAATTCCATGAAGAGAAACCTCCAGTTTTATGTCTACCCCATGAATGTGTTTCATGCTTTTTTTCCAGACTCTGTTCATCAATAATGCCGGATTATCCTTACCTTGATCCTCTTGGTTACGCTGCTTTATTATGAATACAGGTAAAAAGTGACTTTACTTTCAGTAATGCAAAAGATAATAAAAGACTGCTGATAGCTGGAATAGCTATAATTCCGTGTGTGATGGTTTGTGAACTCACATGAGATATGCATGCAAAAAACTACAAATGTTCTACCAAATTGAAGTATCAGTTTAAATGAATATTGAATAAAGCATGTATAATTCAGGTTAACATTGAATATTGAATCACAGAGGGAAGACATGCGTGCTAAAAACACTCTTATAGCTTGGAGGGGACGTGAGAGGAGATGAGAGGGGGTAAGCATCCCTGATGTTAGCACAAATTATTCAGAGCATGCCCCTTAACTGTAGAGTTAAGGGAACACAAGGTTTTAAAATACAGAAGATCCACCACATTCATCATAAACTAAGCCCAAAACCTGGATTGATCAAAGTGAACAGAGGTCACTTCCGCAAAATGAAAACTATTGTATTTCTAAAAGAAATAGAAAGTGAAAGGAGTGTGTGCGTGTGTCAGTTGTTTTTGCTTCTATGTGAGCTGCAATGTCTGTGTCCCCAACACACACATACACACGCGCGCACACACACACACACATACACACACACACACACTCACACTATCATATCCAGGAGTCACACAAACACGACATCTGGAGGGAGATGCCCTTGGGTGAGCACAATTTCAGCCGGACTACTGCCTTCGACATGTCAGGAAGAAGAATGTGTGTGTGTGTGTGTTTGTGTGTGTGTGTGTGTGTGTGTGTGTGTGTGTGTGTGTATTCCCCCAAGATAACATCTTCCAGCAAAAGGCCACAAATGTTTAGTTGAAGGCAAAGAAAAAAAAATCTGTTATCAGTGAAGTGTTTTCAAGGATTTGTGTGTGTGTGTGTGTGTGTGTGTGTGGTTGTGTGTGTGTTTATGGTGTGAGTATAAGCATGTGTGCCCTGGTGAGTGTGCATAGGTGCGTGTGTGTGTACATGCATATGAGCATGTGTATAGGTGTTTACTCCCTCAGTCCTTGACCTTTTTCTAAGACGCTCCAACAACAAAGCTTCCCATTCTAGTTCTGTGTCCAGGCTTTTGCAGCGATACTATAATGACAGTCACATAGATTTAAGCAACAAAGACCACACAGACAGAACACACAAATCAATTATTATAAAATCTATCATTCTGGTCCATAGTTCAAATAGGCTGAGTCAATTCAAAGCTGTTATAAAATATCCAATAAACACACACCTGCGATCACATCACAGTTCAATATTAATAACAGTTATTACACGGCTTTGCTGAATACTCAATTCTAACTGGCCAATGAACGCACTCTGAGGTGTGTTATTTCTGAATAACAGACCGCTGTTAAACATGTAATCATATCACTTCATCACATATCATGCAGTCAAGTAGTCCAGTTGATCTTATTGATTTATAAATCAAATCAACTCATGACGCTTTGTGCCAAAAGACATTATGAAGACAGTCCTGCGAGACTACTTTTTTTGCATACGCATAAATTAATTTAGTTTGTAATAAAATCAGTGTAAATCAATATTTTATATGTGCAATGATTAATGTCTTTGGTAAGTAGCTATGTCATAAGTGAGATAATGTACAGCAAGCCTGTCATTATTGAAAAATCAGCCCCTTCTGGCTGATCAAGATGCTGTTCAATCACCCTGCTGGAGCTTATTTTGCAATAATGATCAGCTCGCTGTACATTATCCTTTACTTAAATATTAATGTGCTGACTGAAAATGATTTGTTACTCATACCACTACTTATGTGTTGCTTAGCAACTACATTGGTTGGTGGAAAAATAGCATTTAATTATTATTATTTCATTATCATTACAAATAAAAGATTTATTGAACATCTGCATTGTTACAGTACCAATGTTTTATAGGAGCAATAAGTGACTGGGCGCAGTGCGAGATTTCAGAGCAGCTAATGAAAGGATTTCACAACAACTCCTCTTATCTGCTTTACTGTAAAGGATTAGCTGGAAAATAGCTGCAATCAGAGAGAGAGAAAGAATTATATTAGCAAGGATCTGATGTCAATATTTCTTGCCCAGTAGGTTGTATGAATTGAATGTTATATATTTGACCATTATTCAGTCTACTGGAATCAGTGTTTCCAATGCAGCACTGGGTGTTCTGATATTGCAGTAAGATGGGTGTGAAAATCCTGTGACACCCATGGACTGAAGTGATATCACAGTAGAGTTTTTTATGCGGGGGTGACCAGGGACACACCACCATTATGGAGGAGTGACAACAAAAACAACAAACGGACAGACTGTGACATTAACACCTTTTCCCCCTGATACAACAAAGTGAGGTGAAGATGAGGGAGGAGGAGATACGCTCAGTAGTTTTGTTGACTAGATAATCCATAACCACTGTGTAGACCATCTGTATGTGTCTATGTGCAAAAGCAGGCAGAATGCACAGATAAACAGACATACATACATATACAACAAACACACACACACACACACACATCTCCAAGGTGACCCCTAAGCTATTAACTGAAGAAAGATGGCATAAACCTTAGATTAATTTAATGTTTTCTTGTGATCCCTGTCATTGTGTGTGTGTGTGTGTGTGTGTGTGTGTGTGTGTGTGTGTGTGTGTGTGTGTGTGTGTGTGTGTGTGTGTGTGCATGAGTGAGCGATGAGAGAGATAGAGAGAGAGAGAGAGAGAGAGAGAGAGACTCAGAAAAAGTGTGTATGTGTACATCCATATGATGAATGTACACATTATACACGTATATCATGTATGTATGCATGTGTGCATGTGGGTGTATGTAAGTGTATCTGTGTGTGTGTGTGTGTGTGTGTGCAACGGTGCAGAACGGCGATAACGTGGGATGAGTCACCATGTGTGATTGACCTTTTATCACACACACACACACACACACACACACACGCACACACTAATACAGACACACATAATTCAATATAAAGACATACTGTATGTGGTACATTGTGTATCGTGTATTCTGCATTTCAACGTATGTGTGTGTGTGTGCATGTGAGAAGAGACAAGGTCAAAGACAGATAAATGTGTGTGTGTGTGTGTGTGTGTGGGTGTGTGTGTGTGTGTGGGTGTGTGTGTGTGTGTGTGTGTGTGTGTGTGTGTGTTTTCACCGTGTACTGGTTTAAGCCCAGTGTGATATTGCTGGGCAGTTTGGCTCCGCTGGGTAATGAGAAACTTTCTGATGTCTCCTCCAGTTCACCTGCCTCTATCCATTAATATTAATGAGAATACATCAGTAGACCGAAGATGCTCATTATAATATTGTGTAGATTCAGCAGAACTGGTTTGCATTCCCACCTGGCATCCTCAAGTTGGAAATCTATTCCCTCGCCATCTTGGAATCAGGATGGTAGCCTCCTGCCTGCCATCCATATTTATGAACATACCAACAGACAAAGGAAATTATTTATCATAATATTGTGCAGACCATTATACGATTGCACATACATTGCGTGTGTCCCAAACTGGCATCCTCAAGTCGGAAATCTTGCCGCTTGCCATCTTAGATTCTAGCACCTTCAGACTTTGCACATTATGAAACTTTTCCAGTTTCAGGAAAAAATCCATGGAATAAATAACAAATTATTCCATGGATGTTATTCAGTTTGCGTTACACTGGACCAAATAACACTATTGGTCACTCACTGCATTTTCCTTTACAGACGCAGTGGTCTTATGCATGTTGAATGTATATTTACTCTACAGCCCATGGAATATCTTGCACTGTAATAATAGTGAGCCCTGTTGTCCTTGTACCATGTTGTGTCAGTGCGTACTGTGACATGATGACCATGTGTGACATTGTACTGTGGTCATTGCACATTATTGATCATCAACAAGGAGCAGGCATTGTAGACAGGGAAGAAAATCTCAAAGAACACAGGATGCATTCCACCTCATATAATGCAACACATTCCTCCTACGGGGGTGAAACACAGAATGCTAAAAGTATGTACAGCAGCTGAAAAGAATACCAAAGAGAGATTAAAAAAAAAGTTTGCAAGGTTACATGAAGTCCAAAACAAAGCTCTCACTCTCTTCGGTGTGTTTCTGCAGCAATGTCAAGTAGACATTCCTATGCGGTGGCTTCACTTGGCAATTAAAGAGATTCTCACTCAGATTCTTTGTGTCCTTTCCCCTTGGCCAGAGTACAGCTGAGGAGATCCTCTTCTCTCTAGGAGGCGTTGGACTCGCTTTTGCAATGCAAAACAGCAGCGGCAGCACTCAACACACACAAGCATACACTCAAAGCAACCTGCAGACACACCCATGTGCGCACACAGATGCTCTGACACACGTCCACACACACACACACACACACACACACACACACACACACACACAGAACACACGCGTGACCACACACACACACACATTCCCTGCCCCTCTGCATCTTTTACAGCTTATCCGCATGACTGTGTTTGGGGTTTTTTTTCTTCCCCCAAAGTAGTGAATATTTAGTTGAAGCAAAAGTCCTTCACAAAGGAAGGAGGAGCAGGGGCTTGAGGGAATGGTGTATAAACTACATCTGAGAGACAGATGGTGAGAATGCAAGAACGAGAGAGGAGGAAGGAGGATCAAATGGAAATGGATGCCCAAAACTGTTTACTAATCCCTAAAGTGAAAAAACCCACATAAAATATAAATTCAGAGAAGTGCAGAAAGTTTTAAAGGTGTCATGATCTGACTTGTTTGCCTACCCACATAATATTAGCTTATTGGCATATTTAGCTGACTCTCTTGTGCAAATATGCAAATGTCATAACAAAGAACGATAATCTGATAGAGAAGTGCTAGGTAGAAAAAGAAAAAGTAGAAAGGATGGACAATTGAAGAGAGAGAAAAAGGCACAGAAAGATAAGAAAGAGAGTAGCTTGAAGAGCAGGAGAAAGACTGGAAGCAAGAGTGAGAGAATGAAAGCGAAACAGAGAGAGAGAAAAGGAAAGAGGAAGGAGTTACTGAGAATGGATGCTCCGGGAAATCCGTGATCGCATTACTAACACAGACCCGTACAAGAATCCCTGATTTCACCCTGTACAAATTTCAGCCTAAGCCACAAGAAGCCCATTTCTCATTGGATACCAGTCATATTAGCCTCAGTCCCTCATTCAAAGACTTCCCACTGAAACATATACTGATCTTTTTGCGTGTGTGTTTGTGATTCTCTTTGATTTCTAAAGGTTAAATAAACAGGGTCAGTCACATATTTACAACTATGGAGATACAGCATCTCGCTCAAGAACACTTCAGCAGGGCGGACATTCAAGGGCCCATCAGGCTTGTCAGAACACAAGTGCTAATTTTGGGTCAAGTTGCCTGTTTTGTAGGTCAATATTAGACGCTTGAAAGGGGATTTAGTCTGGCACGAGATCCCTCTGTCAATAATTTACTGCCGGTGCCCCTCATATCAGGGCCAACACCCGAAGGTATAGGCTTTTAAAGGAGTACTGATTTGGGGTCAGTTTTGCGTTTTTTTTAAGTCAATATAAGATGACAGCACTCAATTTGTTTCGAAGACACATCACAGCTTTGAAGAGCAGCAGTGCTAATTTGTTGTTAATCTTACATTTTGTTCAGGTCAATATAAGATGAGGGGATTTAATCCTGAGACAGTTCTATCAATAACTTTCTACCAGTGTCTGTCATCCATGTTAAGGTCCGGAGGCTTCGGGCTTTGTGGAGTGGGCATTGTGGAATATTTTTGCATGTTTTCAAGTCAATATAAGATGACAGATCCAATTCCAAGAGTCGTCTTACTTTCTTAGAAAAGCAGTACTAATTTTGGATAAATTTTAGGTTTGTTTTTTCCAAGTTTCTGATTCTAGGTCAATTTGATTTGTTTTGAAGTCGATATAAGATGATGAAGACGGGGGACTTAATCCCTAATCCTTAGATCAGCACTACTGCAACTCAGAAATGTTTGGTACATGTGGGGCTCGGGGCTTTCAAGATGTCTTGTGATTGATAAGCGGGTGTGGAAGTGGTATTCTCCATTACGGAGTATGGAGGGAGAGAGAGAGAGAGAGAGTGAGAGATAGAGAGAAAATAAAATAAAAGACAGACAGACCAAAAGACATACTTTGTTTCAATTCAGGATTTTTGGGCTTACAACTTACTGTCCTTTTCTAAATAAAAGATGACTGTTTTGTTGCTTTTTGGCGTTCATGTTCAACTCTTTGGACAAAAGACAGATAGTGAGAGGGAAAAAAAAAGGAAAAGACAGACAGAGAATGAGAGATGTATAAAGAGACAGGCAGAGACAAGGGACTGAGCGACAAAGATCTTTGCCTGCAGCCTTACAGCCTGTTGGCAATCTTTCTCTCAGATTTCTACGTCTCTGTCTACTTCTTAGGAGAGAGCAGATAGTGACAGACGGCGATAGGGAGAGACACCTGAGAAAGAGTACAAATGCTTCAAGTTGGGTGATGGATGCAGTGTATACAGGTGCACACACACACACACACACACACACACACACAGACAGCTTGGCCACATCTCTCGTATTATCTAGGGCACCAGTTTTTTCATGCTAATCTGTCTTTCAGAACAGATACGACACAGACAGGGTTGTCCTGTTATAACCTCAACACACGCACACACACACACACACACACACAATACAGAGAGATAAACCCATTTACAGCACAGTGTCCTACTACAGTGTCATACATACTGAGATACTGCTGTCGTAAACATGATGGCAGGATAAATATTCCTACCAAGCATCAGTGCATTAGACCTCGGGGCATTAGTGGGGATTTTAGAAAGCGATCCATACAGATTTTCTTTTGTTTTTATTTAACTTGTGGGGCACAATAATTATTCCCCCCAACTCCCTTAACAAAATCAAAAGGAGAACATGAATCAGGCCCACTCAGACTGAGCAAATAGGATAAAAAAAAATGAAACAGCCCATATTAGGAAGTGACTGTTTATACAAATTACTGATTATGTTGCATTGGAAATTAACTCGGGCTATTTTGTGAAGCTAAGTTAGACTATGAGTAAAATGCACTAGCACACTGTTTGAAAACCTCTGACTTGGAGTCTCCAATTCACCTGACGTGTCTTTTCAATATCGGAGGAAACTGGAGCACCCAAAGGAAACCCATGTGAACACGGGGAGTACATAAGACCGGGGCCGAGAATAAAACCTGGATTCTTCTTGCCGTGAGGTGACAGCACTAACCACTGAGCCGCCGTGCCGCCACATAATACTCCAGCCTGGCCCGATCATGTTCAAAGCGTGAGCGCCGCGGCTAATTAGTTGGTGTGGGGTTGAGCGCCGGTCTGGAGGCAGAGGGAGGTAAAGAGGAGCCTGATGAGACAAAGAGTCACTCCCATTAACCTCCCTGAGTCTGTCTCTTCTCTGTGCAGTAGGTGGTAAAAGCCTGGGGAGACCGGAGCCCCAAAGACAGAGAGAACAAACAAATGTGTCTGAAAAGACACTGACTGAATTCTCAACTGGGTACCAGAAAGAGCTAAAGAACTCGGTGCTTTTTTATGTTTTGACATTTTGTGCTTGGTAATAAAAAGAGCTATGGTTAATCTCCTAATTTCTAATTTCCTGAGCGGATACAGAACTGCCACAGCTGGTAAATAATGCCAGTATGAACAGTGTAAGCTGGTGCCCAAGGCCACTCGACAGGGGAAGAGCCATAGCTGATATCAACAAAAAGTGACTTGCAATCACTCAGTACAAAAAAAGGAAGAAAAAAAAATCAATTTCCTCATTACTGACTCAGACCTGTCGCTACATCAGACTTGCTTCCTAGAGTGTTTGATCACCCTAAACAAAACGCTAACCACCACCAACCCCAACACACACACACACACACACACACCATCACTATTTTCACCACAGTGGTGGTTTAAGGGGACGCGGACAGACTGAGTTGGGTTGACCCAGCGACAGGGTGAGAAGATTGATGTGACAGGGAACAGACTCTAAACTTTGAGTGTCACAAAACACACACACTCACACACTCACACACATGAAAAACCACAGAAAGGGTGTGAAAGATAGACATGCACACAAAAAAAACTAAGACACACTCAAATTACCCCCACCAACACACACACACACACACACACACACACACAATTCCCCCTAGGTCTCGAGGCAAATCAGAGGTCGCTGTGTCATCAGAGCTGACTGTCAATCAAAGTGAAAAAACTCTCCACAGAGCAGACAGAGAGAGAGAAAGTGTGATAGAGAGAGAGAGGGATGGACATACAAAGACAGACAGTGAAGGAGAAAGGGAGAAAAAAATCACACGAAGCAAGAGAGAGCGACAGCCAGACTCAGAGAGAGAGAGAGGGAGTTGGCACAGTGCCATCAACAAGCCCCTTGATAATTTGCTTATTTTGGCTTTGCGGCTGAAAGAAAATAGCAGACAGAGGGGCGTACAAGAGTGAAGATGAAAACAGAGCGGTAGGACTGCAGGCAAACATCTACAGACGCAGTCAAGTAAGATGTGGAGCACAGTGGGGTGGACTGGTTTCTATCCTGTTTCATGAGGCATGACGCCGCAAGATGCAAACTCCTTCTTGGAGTTTAAATGACTGAAACTTTGCCCGTCTACCCTTCCATCTACTTTTGTTGCTCTCTCCATTTCTCTCCCACACAAATCCTCTCTAACCCCATCACTCCTAATTATCTACCTATCTATCCACCTCTGCTGCTTTCTCCCACTCAAATCCTCTAACTCCCACCGGTTTCAACCAGATCTTTGTTTCAATCATCCATTCATCCGTCCGTCTATCCGTCCTTGCTGCTCTCTTAGTTCCTCTCTCCCACACAAACCCCCTCAACCCCACTCTGCTCTCAACAGGATCTTTCCATCCATCCATCCATCCCTGCTGGTCTCCATCCACCCCTCCCTTCTCTTTCACCTCTCATCACCCCCTTCTCAACCTCTCTCAACTCTTCTCAGCCTCTTTCCTCCCTGTCAGGGGCCATTAGTTCAGCCTGGCTGGTGTTTCCCCTGGCAGAAACCCCCCTGCAACCTCGGCCGCTCTGGGGAGAAGGCTAAAACACCTTTTAAGAAGCAAAACATCCCCGCCAGGCCCACAACAGACATCACTGCATCACGCAGGACCTCTCTGTCTCGCACTCTGTCTCTCTCCGTTTGTTTATCTGTCTCTGTCTTTCGGTCTGTCCATGTCCATTTTTCCCGCTCTACCTCCCTCCCTCTGTCTCTCTAAATTCAGTTCCGTTCAGCTTGCTTCATCAGTGTGAGTGTCAAGAACGCTAGGGCCGAGCGTTATGATCAAAGATTATACATTTGTGCATTTGCTCTCTATTTCCCTCTCTCCTGCTTAACATCTGAACTAAGAGTGCCAAGGGTTGATGTAGCAGTTAAACTGCGTTCGCCTGTTAAGCGCACATCTCCACTGTTGCATGAAAGACTCTCTTATCTTCATTTTGGGCATTTTTCCCCCTGTTGTTTCTACTTGAATTCGCAAATGAACCGCCGTCGTGGTCCTTTATTTTGCATGTAAGTTTCATAGCCGAAATAAGTTTAAGAGCATTTCAAAAAGTCAGTTTTACTTTCACTTAATGTCACAGCTCTCATTTACGGGCATTTTGTGTCACTCATGGTTTGCATTCAGTTTAATCAGATTTACTTCCATGTCAGTAATCATTTTTAACAGTGGGAGTCACATTTTTTTTAAATGGTGGAAATCTCTCGGGCGGACTGGACAAGTGGACGGACATACAGATAGACAAACTGACTTTCTCGGTGAACTTTCCTAGTAAAACATGGGTTTAGAAAGGAAATGACGCAGTGATTTTTCACATCAGTAGGACATTTTTACTGTTCTGCATGCACAAATCCATAGAAGTTCAGCGAGGCAGTCAACCTCCAGCTTTACCTGCCCTCGGGATCCGCTGTCACCACCAGCAATTAGGCTTTTTTTCACCCGCTCCCAAAATCGATACTTGCAAATACGCCAAATTACTTCTTTGAAAGTATGACAGAATGAAATTACCTTGGTGTAATTTGCCATGTTTGCTTATGCATAGTAAGTAGACGTTTTTGGCACAATGTAACTAAAGTGTTGCTGCTGTGGATCCCCGGAGTGATCAACATTGCTGGTTGACTATTTATGAATTCCTCTAGAGGTATGTGAGTTAAACAGTGAAAATGGTCTTACAAAACAAAATATTGGCCTACGTTTGTGAGTGTGTGTGCACCTGCGTGTGTGTGCGTGTGTGTGTGTGTTCGTGCATGGTCATTAGTGTGACCCTTCATGAACTCCCATAGAGAGAGGGAACACTAAAAGAGGGACAATGTTGTTACAAAACAAAATAATGCCTTAAGTTTTTATTTGTGTGTGTGTGTGTGTGTGTGTGTGTGTGTGTGTGTTTGTGGTCATTAGTGTGCAGAGATAGCCCTGAGAGGTTGTGCGGGGCCGTGGTTGAAACTCCACCAACAGAATAATGACATGACCTATTGATCTAGTGCGGATTGCAGGATGTTACTGACCTCTGGAGAGAGAGAAAGGAGGGGGAGAGAGACAGGGGAGAGGGTCTGAAGCGTGTGTGTGTGTGTGTGTGTGTGTGTATGTGACTGAGAGAGCGAGTGTGTGTATAAATGTATGTGGGGGTGTGTGTTCAGGCATTAGCCTCCAGTGTATCTGAAAATGTACCTTGATTACATTGAAAACCCACAAAATCTCCTAATTCTATACCCAAGTTCTGCTAATCTCTAAATTGACAGAGATGAATCAAGTCAAATGGTCAGTAATGCCACCCAGTCTGAGGAGTTATCTCCCTTCCAGACAAGAACAAACATCGGCCAGAGTGCTGTACTGTACTGTGTGTGTTTTAACATTCTGTATTAGCACAAAGAATAAATAAAAAAGGTAAAAATGTAGAAATGAAGCAAGCCTTACGCATCAGAAACATTCCACACTGCTTCTCCTTGTGAACAACCCTTGATACGTTCCTGATTGGATGCATGACAGATTACTAAACCAAAATACGGCTCCGGTTGTTTGAGAGGGGCGTCGCATTTCATTCACGCTGCTGCTGCAATCCCTGTCAAATGACCTTTGAGCGGGAGGATGTTCGAGTACAAATGGCCGGCGGACTCTGATCAATAAGTGTGTTGTCTCAGCTAATTGAAGCTGACGCTCATAATTGGGAGAGCCGACGGTGATGCGCCTGCTGATACTGTTAGTGATGAAAAGGCCAGCAGCAGCGTGCTATACTCACTTTGATATGATGATGGTAAGAGAAATATGTAACAGACATTTTGTTAGTGGGGTGATGATAGACAAATTTGTAATTAGTAAATAATGAATGAGTAAAATACACTGAATGTACAAAATATTAGGGACACTTGCTCTTTTCATGGAGTACACTGATGAAGTGAATCCAGGTAAAAAAAACATTATTCCTTATTAAATCTATACCAATCACAAAGGAGGAGATGTAGATAAAGAGAAGATAAAGAGAGTTAGAGAAGGATTTTAAAACTGAGACAACTGAGATGTGGATTGTGCAAAATTGGCTGCAGCTCAATATCAGGAAGATGTCCTGATATTTTGTACATTCAGTGTATATAATATAATATATATAAAGTTTTTATATGAGGGTGGATAAACTTTACTGATTGATAGAAAGACAGAGGGAGAAAAGATAGATTCAGTCGACAGTGACAGGAAAGGGTAGATAAAAGAGATGCATATGGTTGTGGAAGGAGGGATAAAGGGACAAAGACAGAAGATAAACAGATGCGTCTGTGGAGAGTTAGGCTAAGCCAGCGGCCAACACACAGTGTGATGACAGAGTACAAAATAACACCTCCTGTCCCCTGCATGCCTGTGAGTGTGTGTGTGTGTGTGTATTGTTCTCTTCCATCATCTATCTTTTTCTTTGGATTAGTGTCTCTTCCTCTTCTCCTCTCCTCCCTCTGACCCCGCCCCCTTCTTGTCCCAAGTGCTCGGGGTTACTTTCTCTCTCTCTCTGGTGACGCTTTATCTTACAATGACTTTTTTAATGCATCAAACACAAGCACTGTGTAACATTTGACACACAGATAAACAACAACATAGAAAAACATTAATGAACACATTATGGTACATTTCTAATGTGGACATCGACTTAAACAGGCAAACATTTAAAAGGCAGCAATGCATTATTGATCAAAATATCAGGAAAATGAGTCATGAGAGCTAATGAGGGGAGGGGCTGAACAGGATGACGGTAAAGAAATGCCACGACCATTACAAGCTACATACAACCCGAGCCCAAAATACTCCCTGCTGCCTTAGGCTGCCCTTGATCAGCGGGTCTTACCCGTCTTTGGATCATCACCTTGCCCACTTGGAGTTTGCTCTTGACAGGCCAGCGGTGCTGCAGCAGCACCAGTAATCCGTGATCAGAGGAAAACAGCCTGCCTTTGGCGCAACATCTTATTACCGCTTGGTGATTTGAACACCGAAGGGGCCTGTCTCATTAGAACCACAGAGGGATGTTTTCTTTGGCTTCTCTGCCTTATTCCAGCGTACTACCCTGAGTATTCAGCTATGGGGTATTGTAAGTATACAAAAATGCCATGGGGGTATTGTAAGTATACAAAAATGCCGTGTAAGTACTTCATAAAATTTTCCCTAATACACTTATATATGTGCTTGCAAGCGTGTGGCAACGCAATGGCTGTGGCCGGAATGGATCACTATCTGCGTTTTAGGGCACTAATACGTACGTCAGACATTTTTTGTTAGTGTCCGAATCGTAAAATGATATTGTGGAATGATTTTGAGGGCACTACATATTTCCCACAATGCACTGTAATATGTAGTGAACAAGCCTGGTCACTGAAACGGTGAAAGTATACCAAAATGCATTGCAAGTCTGTCGTCACCTGGCCGTTACCAAGCAACGAAGTTGTAACCCTTCCGTCGTTTTATAATGATGGCATCCTCTTCTTCACCAAACCTTGTTTACTAATGCAAGTAAAACTTTTTTTGGTACCAAAAAGATGTCAAGCTATTCTAATGATGTTTTCTTTTAACTGGCAATTCATAACTAATTATAAGTGCACGTTTTGTTATGCTAATTTGAGCTTGTTAACGCTAACATTAACATTAACATTATTTAAATTCGCCAAGTAGTTCACCAATGCTGATGGTGTTTCATTGAGCATTAAGGTGATGGGTGCTAAAATATGAGGTGATACATCATATTATTAGCCCTGAGACAACAGGGGCTCTAAGGATCGCAATGTCAGTCAGTCTGTTCACCACTTTTGGTCACATGGGTGAAAGTGCACTGCGAGGAGCTACACTGCAGACTCTCAAGTCGGGAGACCAGAGTTAGATTCCCGGCATTAACACTTCCACAAAATTCAATGTACCGGGGCTGTTTAAATTGGTGTGAAAGTCTTTCCATACAACGTCATTTCTTGATTTATCCTGGCATGTTCAAGTCAGATTCAGGGAAATAGACAAGTCATGACCTATGCTACATCCTCATGTCTTTGGAACCAAGGGGACGTGTGAGTTTCAGCATCTTACAGCACATCATTTTATGTTTGCACACTTTGTACTTTCATTGTGTTGTTAGATCCTTGTACATTATGTACTTAATGTATTAGGGAGCTTTTCATTAAGTGCTCACACAGCATCTCTGTTCACTTGGCCTCTCTCTTTCGCTTTCTCTCGACCCTGCACTTTTCCTCTCTAGCCTTTTTTCTGTCACACACCCCTCCATCCTATCCCACTCTCCCAATATCTCTCTCTTATGCACAACCCCTCCCTTTCCTCTCAGCGCTCTCTCTCTCTCTCTCTCTCTCTCTCTCTCTCTCTCCTCCACCAGCGCTTCTATCCACCCATCAGTCATCTCTCAGAGAGGACAACCACTGATGCCTGCCGCCACGCACGGGAAAAAACACATTTTCTGTCATACTGCCATGTCAGTGAAATTTAGGAGCTCTGTGTGTGTGTGTGTGTGTGAGTGTGTGTCTCCGCTTCAAGGGTACTTTCATCATCAAATTCCATTTCCTTTGCAGACAAACACTTCTGCCGGCAGGCTGGCAGTCATGAGGGAATGAGAGAATGAGTGTGTGCGTGTGTGTGTGCGTGTGTGTGCATGTGTGTGAGCGTGTGAGTGTGTGCGTGTGAGTGTGTGTGTGCGTGTGTGCTGGGTGTTCAGGTTAGGCATTAGGATTCATTGGCTCTTGTTTTTCTTTTCTTTTTATTTGTTTGTTTTCCCCTCCTACAGCTGAGATGAGGAGTATTGGAGACGATCGTATTGGATTTTTCTCTTATTTAAAACCACTGGGAAGAGGTTTTACATGACTGGAACACAATGCATGGACACGCACACACAGACACACACACACACACATACACACACACACAAAAATACACGTTCCCATTTGCACCGACACCTGCTCGAATGGATAGGACAACACACACAAATGCAATAATCTTATTGCAAAAATAATTACAATGTGGTGGAAGTATATAAATTGTCACACACACACACATCTTAGTGACAACCGCATTGCAGTATAAAAAGTGTCCCCCCAGCCCCAACCCACCCCACCCCCCATGTTCCCCCCATGCACCCTCCTCCCCACACACCCACACGCACACACACACACACACACACACACACACACACACACACTCACATCACAGAACACGTTGATTTCTGCAGGCATAAAATCTGCTGTTTTTGAGCTGCATCCGGCTCTGTTGAGTGTGTTTGTGTCTATGTGTCCTCTCTGTGTATCTGCACCTCCCATGGCTTAGGGGACAACTCTGTGGTTGGTGTGTGTGTGTGTGTGTCTGTGTGTGTGTGTGGGTGTGTGTGTGTGTGTGTGTGTGTGTGTGTGTGTCCTACATGTTAGGGGACAACCCTGTGGTGAATGACCAATAACTGACTGGTCACTGAGCTGGCAAAGGCTGGCTATTCCCCTGGCACACTGCTCTGTGTGTGTGTGTGTGTGTGTGTGTGCGTGCGTGTGTGTGTGTGTGTGTGTGTGTGTGTGTGTGTGTGTGTGTGTGTGTGTGTGTGTGTGTTTGCATGTGTGCGGCCATGTTGTGACACAGGAAGCACAGAGCAGATACAGGGGGACACTGGGGAGAGCAGACAGTTGGCACTGACACGCATACACACACATACACACACACGCACACACACACATGCACGCACACACACACACTCATGCATGCCAAGGATCTGACATTTGACCACGTTCCTTCAATAAGAATAAAGATAAAACATTGATTTCTTAGAAAAGAAAAATTAAATTAAATATTTAAAAAATAGTTAAATTCACCTTAAGACATTGAACTAAACACATGTAATACATGTATTATCTTTTAAGCACTATGTGCTTACAAGAAAATCAATATAAAATGAAAAAATAGTGACAAATGATCTGTGTTTTAGAAATGTATGAAGATTGGAGAGAGGAGGGAGAACAAAAAGGATTAGTGGCAACACACTGGCACTGGAGAGTTGCACTTATTCGTTTGGGCAAAATAATGTGAAGTGAGAAATGAAAAATAAAGTCTTTCATGGATACCTAGAGAGATCATAGAGGAAAGGCTGGCACCACTAGACTGGCACAGAGTTGTTGCACAGTTGCCAGTGATGGGTCTGCAGGCCTGTAACAAATGCCTCTAATTGCATATTTGATAAAACAAAATCATATAAAGTAAGAAAAAACTAATAAAGCCCTTCACAGAACTGGTAGAGGGGAGGGAAACGGAAAGGATTGGCACTAATATATTGGCACCGGAGAGCCGGCACACAGTTGGCAGTGGTGTGTCTGCGCCCATATAAACACTTCTAATTGTTTATTTGATAAAGCAAAATAATATATGATAATACAAACAACTTTCATAGAGAGCTAGAAGAACATACAGGCGAGGAAAACAAAGGATTGGCACTGAAAAGTTGGCATACAGACGCGAATAGTGTGTCTGTATGCATGCAACAAACACCTATAATTGCGTAGTTTATAAACAAAACTAATAAAAAGTGAAAATGATTAATTTCTATAGGCATCTAGAGAGACTTTATAGAAGTGGCAGGCACAGCGGTGGAAGCAGCTGTTGTCTATGGGCACACAGTAAAAGCCTTTAATTGTATATCTGTTAAAGCAAAATAACATAAAGTGAGGAGCTGTTTTATTTATAGAGGGATGCTGCAGTGGTGGGAAACAGAGAGAAATGGCACCATTACATTCACACAGAGCTGGCATAGCATCAGCAGTCAGTCTCCTGTCAGTGTGTTTTCTTTTATTTGATGTAAAGTAATTTAATAAAGGGAGAAAATGAAGTTATGATAGTCTTACATCGTAGAGAGCTAGTACAGAGCAAGGCAAACAAAGGAGGAGACACTAGAAAGTTGCCAGTGACTGAATCGGTGAGCATGTAACTTTTCTAATGTGAAACTCAAACAGTTACAATTTTCAATCCCGGCGGTAATGGAAAAGGAAATGGAAGCTTTGGGACTTTGCTTTGGCATTCTAGCACTGGCATTGAACCAAAAACAATCTTTATTTAATTTAAAGTAAAACAAATGTGAGAACACAGTAATAACCATTACATGCTATGGAGCTGGCTAGAAGGTTTGCCACTTAAAGGTTGGCACTGAATCAACACAAAGCTTGCAGTGGGTGTCCATGAGCATGCAAATTATCTAAAATAATACAAATTTTAAAAAAAAATTGAATTCTTCATGCTTTTTGAGCTGATAATAGCAACTGAAGCTAGAAGGTTTGGCAGTTCACAGTTGATTTATTGAGTAGTATGAAAATGTAAAAATGCAGTTCTACATAGGTTACTAGGGATCAGACAGTCAGTGCAGAACCTGGAAGATGTGTTTTATTTCAAAGTAAAATCACATTTAAAAACGATTCTCCATGTAATTCTCTATGCTGGGGAGCTGGTGGTGGGAACAGAGGCTGGGAGGTTGACACTGAACTGGCACTAAGATGGTAGCGGGTCTGTTTGTGGGCATGTAGGGATGTCTCGAAACCACATCCATATTTGATGGGAAGTAATAAAATATGAATGTGAGAAAGTGAGAGTACTACATCCTAGAAAGCTGGAGCGGGTAAGAGAAGCCAAAAATGTGCTTCACCCTTATTTAACCTGGCAGGTTTACCGAGAAAAGCAATGACCTCACAAGGGATTGCTGTGAGAGCAAGGGGTACGGACTTACGCTGCCACACACACACACACACACACATATCTGGGAAATACCCACTACAACCAGAGTTTTCTCCTGCTGGCCACTAACCAGCTGCACTGGAGCATTTTCAGCGAATAGTGGTTGTTGAGTGGGGGTCAAATGTTTCTCATACACTTCTCCTCGCCAAGTTATGGTGCTGTGAAGGCAAACAAGAAAGGTTGGCCAGTTGGAAAGTTGTTATTCCACAGTTGGCAGGGATGTATGAATGTGTACATCTGTATTCCCTTCTGCTTCAAATGGCACTTCTGGCGTGCAATGGAGTTTGACAGCAGAACAATTTTCAGTTATCTAAAACATCAACAGTAAACATCAGATTGTGGTGAACTGAAGACCAAGTGCTTCTCTCTAGACTCATACAGGGAGAAATCCATCATAGAATAGAAAGAGATACAAATTTCTCTGCCAACAGCAGACTCAATAAACCATAATGCAATGCAGCCTCAAGACATGTTGCATTTTAATGAAGGAGCAGGACTCACACTTTTTCTTGACTGGAAAACCTCTCGTTCTTTTTATCTTACTACGCTATGGCTTGCTCTCTCTCTCTGCATATACTACACGTTTACGCTTGTTCTCTGAGGGTTGGCGAAAGGCATTCTGGGAAATGTAGGAAATCACTACCTTAAGTAGAAGTAGACAAGGCAGGCTGAGGGAAAGTGGGTACACCAGAAAATTTAATTTTAACACTTCATCACAAAATAAGTTGAGGAATGCACTGAACGTCACAGACTGATGATATATAACAGTATCTGATGGTGGATTTTTCCTTTAACCCTAATGCTAAGATAAATCTGATCCTGATTCTAAACTTAACCCTAAACCAAAGTCCTAATACTAAACTAGCTTCATTACATGCAAACCTGCCAGAATGATCTCACTTCACAAAATTGTCACTCCGAAGGTTGTGAAACTCACACTGGTTCTCACAAGGATGGAAAAACAAGAACACACTGACCTGACACACACACACACACACACACACATACACACACTCTCTCTCTCTCACACACACACACACAAGGCCAGGATTTCAGAGTATTCCCTATCTTCTTGCCAGGGACATAAGTA